>NW_025282076.1:0-1191 GCF_018294505.1 Triticum aestivum
GACCAACCTTACGCGTACGCTTACGCGAGACCGGTTCCCTCGACGTGCTTTGCACATAGATGGCTTGCGGGCGACTGTCTCTCCAACTTTAGTTGAACCAAGTATGGCTACGCCCGGTCCTTGAGAAGGTTAAAACGGAGTCTATTTGACAAACTATCGTTGTGGTTTTGATGCGTAGGTGAGATTGGTTCTTACTTAAGCCCGTAGCAGCCACGTAAAACATGCAACAACAAAGTAGAGGACGTCTAACTTGTTTTTGCAGGGCATGTTGTGATGTGATATGGTCAAAGCATGATGCTGAATTTTATTGTATGAGATGATCATGTTTTGTAACCGAGTTATCGGCAACTGGCAGGAGCCATATGGTTGTCGCTTTATTGTATGCAATGCAATCGCGATGTAATGCTTTACTTTATTACTACGGTAGTGATAGTCGTGGAAGCATAAGATTGGCGAGACGACAACAATGCTACGATGGAGATCAAGGTGTCGCGCCGGTGACGATGGTGATCATGACGGTGCTTCGGAGATGGAGATCACAAGCACAAGATGATGATGGCCATATCATATCACTTATATTGATTGCATGTGATGTTTATCTTTTTATGCATCTTATCTTGCTTTGATTGACGGTAGCATTATAAGATGATATCTCATTAAATTATCAAGAAGTGTTCTCCCTGAGTATGCACCGTTGCCAAAGTTCGTCGTGCCCAGACACCACGTGATGATCGGGTGTGATAAGCTCTACGTCCATCTACAACGGGTGCAAGCCAGTTTTTGCACACGCAGAATACTCAGGTTAAACTTGACGAGCCTAGCATATGCAGATATGGCCTCGGAACACGGAGACCGAAAGGTCGAGCGTGAATCATATAGTAGATATGATCAACATAATGATGTTCACCGATGAAACTACTCCATCTCACGTGATGATCGGACATGGTTTAGTTGATTTGGATCACGTGATCACTTAGAGGATTAGAGGGATGTCTATCTAAGTGGGAGTTCTTAAGTAATATGATTAAATTGAACTTAAATTTATCATGAACTTAGTCCTGGTAGTATTTTTCAAATCATGTTGTAGATCAATAGCTCGCGTTGTTGCTTCCCTGTGTTTATTTTGATATGTTCCTAGAGAAAATTGTGTTGAAAAATGTTAGTAGCAATGTTGCGGATTTGATCCGTGAT
>NW_025282077.1:0-1191 GCF_018294505.1 Triticum aestivum
AATTTTAATGAACAACATATTATATCCATATGAAATCACGTATATAAAGAAGAAGCAAAGGCATGCAACTTCATTTATTAACTAGCACTGCCCTTTCTATTAGCAAAAAAGATAATTCATGAAAGAAAGATAAACAACAGCAAACAAAAACTCTACAGCTTAAATGACATCAGATGGCACATCGCTAAACACACAACAGTTGAAACACATACGATTGGAAAAGAAAAGATAGTCGACCATAAGACATAAAGCATCAGACAGCGGAGGAGGAATTCAATATGAACTCCCTTCCCAGGCAGGGAATCCTTAGCAGCAATAATGTGGGTCTACTTTAGATTGCAACTATTTTTACTTGATAGTGTTTTTGCCGGGTCTTGGAACTCAAGACCTCTTGTTGGCTCTACACCATATTAAATTTGTGTACCAGCCAATTCATTCAATCCAAAAGTCCAAACTGATGGACAAGTGGCAAAATGTTTTAAAAAGAGAATATCAAGAAAATGTATGTTTGACACGATATTTTTAAAAATAGTAGAGCATTGCCAAAAATAACAAATTGGTGCAAAATATTGACAGCGTGAGCGCAATGGACTGCAGAATGTAGATGATATTTTAGAACAAGTAAAATTAAATGCTCACTGCACATCAACATCACAAGTCATAACAGATAAGACAACAACAATGAACTTGCCCAAGTTGCACGCTATACTAATCTTTACGGTTTAGATAAACTAAAGAACTAACAAAGATTTAACTGATCTAGAGTGTCAAATCCCTAATCCAACACCCCCGCTACGCCACGATACACCATAATGCAGTCGCCAGGCCGATCAGGGAATCGAAAGTAGTGATCGGGACCAACATACAGATCGAGAGAGGGTGGGGTCGGGGCGTGCTTGTTGGATACCTTGGGGGTAGTGCTGCTGGTGGTGGTGCTGTGGGTCCTCGTGGGCGTCAGGGGTGTGGGCGGCGTTGGCCTTGTACTTGGCGTCCTTCTTAGTGGCCCTGGTGGGCTTGTTGGGGTTGTCGAGCGGGAAGACCTTCTTGACGATGTGGGCGACGGCCTCGTCGCCCGAGGCGCCATCGGCCAGGTCGAGCAGGTCGAAGATCCCCATCACGGTGGCGGCGGCAAGGTGTGAGACCCAGTGCACGGTGGCCAAGGGAAGAGAGAGAAGGTGGGGGAGGGGAAGA
>NW_025282078.1:0-1191 GCF_018294505.1 Triticum aestivum
AAAATCAGATTGTGGCAAAAGAATTTGAGCAACAAACGAAACCTAATGATAAACCATCTAGTGTTGCTTCTGAAATTAAATTAAAAAGTGCATGTTTACTTGCCACAAAATCTGATATTGATGAGCTGGATTTCAGCAAATATGTTTGCTATGCTTTTGTGTGCAAAGAGGCATTATTTTCATTTGAGGACGTGCCTTCCTCTTTTGCCCCCTGCTGTCACTCACATTTTGCAGGAGTTCGCTGACATCTTTCCATAAGATGTGCCACCGGGATTACCACCTATTCGAGGGATTGAGCATCAAATTGACGTAATTCCCGGTGCATCGCTACCCAACCATGCACCATACCATACAAATCCAGAGGAGACGAAGGAGATTATGCGTCAAGTACAGGAGCTGCTTGACAAAGGTTATATACGCGAATCTCTTAGTCCTTGTGATGTTCCTATTATACTAGTGCCTAAGAAGGATGGTATGTCGCGTATTTGTGTTGATTGCAGAGGCATTAATAATATTACTATTTGTTATCGTCATCCTATTCCTAGGCTAGATGATATGCTTGATGAATTGAGTGGCTCTACAATATTCTCCAAAGTTGATTTGCCTAGTGGATACCGTCAAATTCGTATGAAATTGGGAGATGAATGGAAAACAACATTTAAAACTAAGTTTGGATTATATGAGTGGTTAGTCATGCCTTTTGGGTTAACTAATGCACCTAGTAGAGACTAATGAACGAAGTTTTACGTGCTTTCATTGGACGATTTGTGGTAGTCTATTTTGATGATATACTGATTTATAGCAAATCTTTGGAAGAACATTTGGAATATTTACATGTTGTTTTTATTGCTCTACGGGATGCACGTTTGTTTGGTAACCTTGGGAAGTGCACCTTTTGCACCGATCGAGTATCTTTTCTTGGCTATGTTGTTACTCCACAGTGAATTGAAGTTGATAAAGCCAAGATTGAAGCTATTGAGAGTTGGCCGCAGCCCAAAACGGTCACACGAGTGAGGAGTTTTCTTGGCCTCGCTGGATTCTATATGCGTTTTGTGAGAGATTTCAGCACCATTGCTGCACCTCTCAATGAGCTTACAAAGAAGGATGTGCCTTTTGTTTGGGGTACCGCACAGGAAGAAGCCTTCACGGTATTGAAAGATAAGTTGACACATGCTCCTTTACTCCAACCTC
>NW_025282079.1:0-1191 GCF_018294505.1 Triticum aestivum
CGGCGAAGGCTCCAAGATGGGATCTCGCGGATACAGAAGGTTACGGTGGTGGAAATTGTGTTTCATGGTGCTCATGGATGTTTTCGGGGTACGTAGGTATATATAGGAGGAAGAAGTACGTCGGTGGCCGCTCGAGGGGCCCACGAGACAGGGGTCGTGCCCTACAGGGGGGCACAGCCTCCTATCTCGTGGAGCCCTCGGCTGCTTCTTGAGTTGCACTCCAAGCTCTCCGGATCACGTTCGTTCCAAAAATCACGCTCCCGAAGGTTTCATTCCGTTTGGACTCCATTTGATATTCCTTTTCTTCGAAATACTGAAATAGGCAAAAAAACAGCAATATGGGATGGGCCTCCGGTTATAAGTTAGTCCCAAAAGTGATATAAATGTGTAAACTAAAGCCCATAAACATCCAAAAGGGGTAATATAATAGCATGGAACAATCAAAAATTATAGATACGTTGGAGACATATCAAGCATCCCCAAGCTTAATTCCTACTTGTCCTCGAGTAGGTAAATGATAAAAAGAGAATTTTTGATGTGGAATGCTACCTAGCATAATTCATAATGTAATTTTCTTTATTGTGGCATGAATGTTCAGATCCAAATGGATACAAAATAAAAGTTCATATTGACATAAGAAATAGTAACACTTCAAGCATACTAATCAAAGTAATCATGTCTTCTCAAAATAACATGGCCAAAGAAAGTTATCCCTACAAAATCATACAGTCTGGTTGTTGCTCTATCTTCATCACACAAAGTATTTAATCATGCACAACCCTGATGACAAGCCAAGCAATTGTTTCATACTTTAATAATCTCAAACTTTTTCAACTTTCACGCAATACATGAGCATGAGCCATGGACATAGCACTATATGTGGAATAGAATGGTGGTTGTGGAGAAGACAAAAAAGGAAAAGATAGTCTCACATCAACTAGTCGTATCAACGGGCTATGGAGATGCCCATCAATAGATATCAATGTGAGTGAGTAGGGATTGCCATGCAACGGATGCACTAGAGCTATAAATATATGAAAGCTCAACAAAGGAAACTAAGTGGGTGTGCATCCAACTCCCTTGCTCACGAAGACCTAGGGCACTTTGAGGAAGCCCATCATTGGAATATACAAGCCAAGTTTTATAATGAAAAATTCCCACTAGTTATATGAAAGTGACAACATATGAGAC
>NW_025282080.1:0-1191 GCF_018294505.1 Triticum aestivum
TGATGATTTACAAACTACCTTGTTGCATTCCTCTTTAGAAGAAAGTGAAGATGATTTTATGGATAGATTTTGGGGAGGATTAAACCGTGATATTCAAGAGATACTAATTCATGAAGAGTGTTATCCTATGGACCATTTGTTTCATCTTGCTTGCAAAGCTGAACAGGAAATAAAACGACGTGTTGGCCACGAGGAGAACAAGCGCACGGTGCACATTCCAAGAGTTGATATGATTGTTCCTTCAACTACTAGGCATACTATGACAACCACATCCGTTGTCGTCAGGACTACATCACCTCCACCATGTGACACATCGCCCCCGAGAGTGGCTACATCATCTGAGTTGATCATAAGAGGTAATGACAAAGGTACCGATCTTCCATCTCTACATGAGAATGATGAATGCCTTGTCAATTTGAATGCACCATCTGATGAGCTACCCACTACTTTGATCACACCACCTATTTTAGAGGACTACATTGATAATTTGACTTTGCCATGTGATCAAACAACTGAAATACCAACAATTTTGAGTGCACCCATTGAATTAACTATTGATGCAAAAGAACCAATGTTTAATCATTTTGATATGACCTCTAATCTTGGTGATGATTCTGTGTTGAATGACTTATTGCATGTTTGCTTATTTAAGCATGTTGTAGCATGTAAATTTGATGCAAGTAAGGTTTATTCACCAATGTTGGGATGGTTTAATGATGACAATTGTCAATCTTTTGAAATGAATAAGAGCTTCACTTATATGTGCAAACCGAGTTGCAATATTTTCATGCCTTCTACTTCTTGTGCTAATTTTTTGGCTTTAGATTTTATGAACTATGCAAGTTACTCATCTATTCATGTGTCATATATGCAAAAATCAAGGAAAGTAAAAATGGATGACATATACATATACAACATGTACACCTTGTCTCTTTTGTTAGCCACATTTCGGATTAACCAACGCCGAGGACGGCTTTATTTTCAAGAAGGGGAGGATGATGAGGACATGACTACCTTGGATATGACCAAAAATATTGCATATATGCATATTTGTCAGGTGATTTCTAGTGCAAACTATTCAATAATCTATTTATGTTATCCAGAACAAAAATACTTCACACACTTTTGTGTTTTGTCTAATTGCAGGTGTATGGGACATTTGTACAATCCACATATGAAGATAAGGAAGAA
>NW_025282081.1:0-1191 GCF_018294505.1 Triticum aestivum
CCCAACAGTGGCATCATGAGCCAGGTCTATGCGTAGTTACTATGCACGAGTAGAACACAAAGCAGTTGTGGGCGTTGAGTTTGCCAATTCTTCTTGCCGCTACTAGTCGTTTCTTGTTTCGGCGGCATTGTAGGATGAAGCGGCCCGGACCGACCTTACACGTACGCTTACGTGAGACAGGTTCCACCGACTGACATGCACTAGATGCATAAGGTGGCTAGCGGGTGTCTGTCTCTCCTACTTTAGTCGGAACAGGTTCGATGAAAAGGGTCCTTATGAAGGGTAAATAGAAATTGGCAAATCACGTTGTGGTCATACGTAGGTAAGAAACGTTCTTGCTAGAAACCTACAAACCACGTAAAAAACTTGCAACAACAATTAGAGGACGTCTAACTTGTTTTTGCAGCAAGTGCTATGTGATGTGATATGGCCAGAAGATGTGATGAATGATATATGTGATGTATGAGATTGATCATATTCTTGTAATAGGAATCACGACTTGCATGTCGATGAGTATGACAACCGGCAGGAGCCATAGGAGTTGTCTTTATTATTTTGTATGACCTGCGTGTCATTGAATAACGCCATGTAAATTACTTTACTTTGTTGCTAAACGAGTTAGCCATAGAAGTAGAAGTAATCGTTGGCGTGACGACTTCATGAAGACACAATGATGGAGACCATGATGATGGAGATCATGGTGTCATGCCGGTGACGAAGATGATCGTGGTGCCCCGAAGATGGAGATCAAAGGAGCATGATGATATTGGCCATATCATGTCACTATTTGATTGCATGTGATGTTTATCATGTTTTTGCATCTTATTTGCTTAGAACGACGGTAGTAAGTAAGATGATCCCTTATAATAATTTCAAGAAAGTGTTCACCCTAACTGTGCACCGTTGCGAAGGTTCGTTGTTTCGAAGCACCACGTGATGATCGGGTGTGATAGATTCTAACGTTCGAATACAACGGGTATTGACGAGCCTAGCATGTACAGACATGGCCTCGGAACACACGCAATACACTTAGGTTGACTTGACGAGCCTAGCATGTACAGACATGGCCTCGGAACACGGAGGACCGAAAGGTCGAGCATGAGTCGTATAGAAGATACGATCAACATGGAGATGTTCACCGATCTTGACTAGTCCGTCTCACGTGATGATCGGACACGGCCTAGTTAAACT
>NW_025282082.1:0-1191 GCF_018294505.1 Triticum aestivum
TGACATAGCTGGCAGGGGCTACATCAGCAGACTCCATCTCATAGGTGATGTCACGGAGCCAGTCATCAGCATCCAAAGGCTGAGTTGAGCTACGGTAGATGGTTGGGTTGAGGCGTATGAAATCTTGAAGAGTCACTTGGGCTGGCTGCTGGTTCATATTGGGGCGAGGAAACTGAGCCATCATATTTTCCATGAATTGGCGGTTCAGTTCGAACTGTTGGATCATACCAGCCATGTACTCAGGTGGTGGTGGGGCATCGCCACCACGACCACGACCACCTGGTCTAACCATCCTGCTAATATATAACAGGGGTAGTTCAGCATTGAGAAAATTGGCAATGACAAGAATCATTCATGATGAAACATGCATAATGAAAGGAGCACGATAGCTACTACATAGTAGTCGGCATAGCTTACAAAAGGGGTCATGCATAGAGTTCAGTACACAGAGTTCAGTACATAGACTAAAACATCATAGGCGGCACACAGGCTCGCGGCGAATGCCTTTAACACTACAAACAAGCCTACATCAGCCCCAAGAGGTACTGTGGAGGTAATCGTAGCCCGACAGCTGGTAGTGAGGCAACGGATAGCTCTCCACGTCAGCAGACTGGGGGCCGCGGATACTCAGGTGTAGAGCCCGACGCTCAGGTGGCAGGAGAGGACCAAGTGCGGGAGAGTAGCCTCCCACCTCTGGCCAACCGACACCGTGGGGCATCACGGTCCTGGCTGGGTAGATCGCAGAACGCGGTACCTGTCCAGACCGGACAAAGGGGTGCAGCAGCGTCAGAGCACGGTAAAGGTGCTGACGGGTGGTGTACATCTCGTGGCAAAGAGCTCGGTTAGCTCGATCCAGCCCATCAGCATGCAGAACCAGGTGCTGATGGTAGAAGGGCTCTCGGGTGACAGTGGAGTAGGCAGCAGTATAGTATCCCTCCGCACCAACATCAGAGGCGATAGCAATGTGCCTGAAAGGGGAGGTGTCCAACTCCCGATACTCTCCACGAAGACGTGTCAGAGCAGCATAGGCTGCATCGTGGACAGCCATATCGATGGTCACACCAACACCATGTGCGGTGTGCAGCACAGTAGTGGAGTCGTACTCCCGAGAGTAGAGGTGGACGATGGCACGGTACTGCTCCTGGTTAAAGTCCTGGTACTCCTCGTAGACGGTGTACTCAGGGTGCCAGC
>NW_025282083.1:0-1191 GCF_018294505.1 Triticum aestivum
CTAACTATATTGTTGCGTACGCTATTATGCAGATTGAAGATTTGGGAATGCAAAATAAGAAACATCCATGATGTTGGGTTCATTGACCCACATATCGTTAATGGACATGTCTTACAAAATCACCCCGAAGACGTGGAGAAAGACTTGTACAAGTTTCTTAGAAAGCATCAACTCAAAAGTCATATTCTATTTCCTTACCATTTTGGGTGAGTGTTTCTCTCTTGTGCCCATTCTCTTTTGTTTACTCCATGCATGGTATGTCTAATCGATGAGTTATGCATGACTGTGCATGTAACGTGTCCGCAGGTTCCACTGGATTCTGCTAAATATTGAACTTCACACCTCCAGAGTTCTAATCATGGACTCTATGGATTCGGATCCAAAGCGTTGGGCCGACATGAGAAAAATGCTGCAAAAGTAATTATTTTCAATCATTTGAGCTCTATATCGATCGGTCTCTTTCGTTCATTTTCTAATATCAAGTAACTAATAACTCCCTTGTTCATTTAATTTTCTTTGCCCTGTAGGGTTTGGAGACGGTTCTCAGAAGAAATTGTCGGTGAATTCAAACATGAGCTAGATTTCAGAAGGTTAGTTAATGTGGATAAGCAGCCACCGGGGACCAATCTATGTGGATACTATGTTTGTGAGAACATCCGGAGACACACCTCTGAGCGGAAGGCATCGGATAGCGTGCGGAACGCGACGGATAACTTGCGGAGGAGGCTTAGTCCAGAAGCTCGCTTCCGACCAATTCAAGAAGAATTAGCAGGATTTTTCATGAGGGAAGTCATCAATCCTAAAGGAGAACACTATACCGAGGACGAAGAAATTTATATGCATATCCGAGATTGAAACTTGTTCGAAGTTGTATATGGTCATCCATCCTAATTGTGTATGGAAACTTGTTCGAAGTTGTATATGGTCACCCGAGATTGAATATATATTATATATTCCTCTTGAATTCTTCTTGTTTGAAATTTCATATGCATGTATATAGTAGCGTAGAATATGTGTACTGAAACTTCATCAAAATTAAAATAAAACACAAAATAAAATATAAAAAAAATAAAACACTACAAATTAAAAAGAAACCAGGTTTAGGGGGGCTAAAACCCTAAACCTGCGGAGGAGGCCTTTAGTCCCGGTTAGCCACGAGAACCGGGACTAAAGGTCCTCCGCCCCGACGGA
>NW_025282084.1:0-1191 GCF_018294505.1 Triticum aestivum
GACCAACAAACGGTGGCCTGCGGGGACCGCGAGGTGGGGTGATGCCTCCTACATCACGCCAAACCATCACGTCCGGCAGAGCAGATCTCACAGGATAGAGATCGCGCATATCTGAATATCCAGCTTGCACCGCCGGTGCGAACCGAGTCAAGGTGGCCCAGTGGTCAGCACGGGTATTGAAGAGCTCTAACCTTAAGGCCCGATTTTCACGGTCCTTATCCTCGAGCATCTCAGCAGTGGTGCGAGTCCGTGAATCCTCCTGAGTGGAGTCAGCATAGATAGCCTGGAGATACCCTTGTGCTCCCGGAAGTGATCCTGGCATATACCGGAAATCAGAGTCCCGAAATAAACCAGATCTGACTCGCATAATGGTCATCATGGAGTAGGCGGCATCCTGCACAGCCATCTCAATAGTAACCCCGAGTCCATAGGAACAGTGAAGAGGCTCAGTGGATCCAGGATAAGATGGAAATATCCTGACAGTGCAGAGATACTGGCTTTGATTAAAGTCTCGGAATTGCTCTTCAACCGTGTACTCAGGATACCAGCGGTATCCAGCCTCAGTCATTACCCTGACCAACTTAGCAGTATGGCCGGGTACATCTAGGCATCGAGTCAGGCGAACCACTTGATTGAGGTCGCGAGTGGCCATCTGAAAGCATAATCATAATGCAAAGGCATTAGAATTTCTAGCAAAATTTCGGCAGCATAACAGTTGTAAATGCTCAAAAAGGATATTGAGACATTTGACAAAGGATTTCGTACACACTCAACATCATCATATCAAGTCTTGAAACCATTCCTACAACATAATATGGTAGAAGAACTGAACTAGGCTGATAACCATCAAACTTATAAGGTACTACTGATTAGTAACACGTGATCCTGATAGAGAGAACAGATCCTAATTCCTTAACCCCCGGTGGAAGAATGGACTAACTCAGATCAGAATGTCATAAGGTATAAGGAGTAAAAAGAGCCTTACGTTCCATCCCACAAACAATTCCCCTACATATAACTAAAGAATTTCTAGACTCAACATCGACCAGTTTGGCTTGGAGAACCTACAGGCAGTCCGGCTCTGATGCCAACGCTGTCAGGACCCCGACTCGATGTCACATCGATCTAGCTGGTAACACCTCATATCACTTTGCGGCCTCACGCACGGTATCCCCACGGGTGTCGTCTTAC
>NW_025282085.1:0-1191 GCF_018294505.1 Triticum aestivum
AACACAAATATTCTAGTCATCCTACAATTTTTTACAGGCAGCAGGTTAGTGTTAGTCTCGTTTAATATCACCATGGTGTATGCAGTTCCATTATTTGTGTATATAGCTATATGTGAGTCGCATTAATGTACTGGTTTATTTCATAGTCGATTTTCTCACAGCATAGAAACTGGTGATACCTTTTTCTTTTGGCAATCTGTACTCATGATGCTTGGTTATAAACCATAGTTACCTTGAAATTCATAGAAAACTCACCAAAAGTTTTACTGTTCCCCTTCTTAAATTTTATTCTCTCAATATCATTGACCGGTGCCAAGATGATTCTGTTTCCCCAGTCATGTCTGTTGTTATCTAAAAATTTATCAACCAGTCAACGTCCAATTAATATAAATCTATCTGAACTTCTCCTTCTCGGTTGTTGATGAAATTGCTACAAGAATGAGTTATGCAGAAGCATTTATTTAAGTGCAGTTTAAAGAATAGGTCATTGCCGAATTATTTTGTCTCAGCGCAATTTTTCATGAGGATTTTACCTTCTTGCCAAAGTAGAAGAGGCTGCAGACAAACCTATATATAGGTGAACACATGACATTGTTAGTGGATATACTCTTAAGCATCTATGTGCTGCGATGCTACCTGTTTTCTTTACTCTTATGTTGGCAAAGAGGACAATTGAACCTGACAGGTATACATCAGCTTACTCAATGCGTCGCTTGAGTCAATTTTTGTATAGTTTCAGTTCGATTGAACCACTTTAATCCAATGTTTGTATTGTTCACTCTGCTTTGAGCATACAAATACACCAAGTGTTACCAAATATCAATAATATTGCCATTCCACTGCTTTACCAAAATTTTGATGTTTTCGCTCTTTATGAGGTTGGTTTTTGTTCACTTTGGTTACTAGGATGATACCAGAATAAGACATCTGCAAATAAATTGTTGGTGTTTATAACATGAACCAAAACTTGCACGGGTAGTTCTTAGCAAACTTTTCATGATGCGCTTTTGTTTATTCAAACTACATAATAGTACTCTGGTTTGCTTCCAGAAACCAATGTTCGCATTCATCATGTGTATGTAGTTTTGACAACAACTTCACCACATTGAATAGGCCTTGGATCTATGTATCCATGTGACTAATGTTTTTTCCTCTGTCATGCAGGGTAACCTTACTCAAGATGTGGAAGAT
>NW_025282086.1:0-1191 GCF_018294505.1 Triticum aestivum
GGTGGTCTCCGCGACCCATTTGGTGGCCGAAATGGCCAAAACCACTCCCGCCGCCGCGTCGGGCTCGCCGGCGGCTAAACGCCGGCAGCCGACTTTGACTTTGACCACGGGTGGGCCCTGGTTGACTCCCCTGAGTCAATGACAGGTGGGGCCCAGCCCTGTTAATTAAACAGGATTAGTTTTAATTAAATTTTAATTAAAATAATCACCCTGACATGCGGGACCCACTGTCAGGTTTGACCCAGACCTGTTCCGTTGACCTGCTGACGTCACACTGACGTCAGGCTGACGCAGTAATTGATTTTCTGGATTTAAATTAAATCAGGAAATTCCAGAATATTATTTAAACTTCAACAATTCATAACTTTTATTCTGTAACTCCAAATTGGACAAATTATATATGAAAAATGATCAGAAAAATCCAATCTATCCATCTGTACTATTTTCATGCATGATCAAACAAGTTAAATTGATGTTTTAAGCAGAACAAGGAAAAGCACTTTAAAAGACCATATTTGAGTTTGAAATTTGAATCTTTGATTCAAATTTGTTCAAACCCTTCTGGTTTTAGTTGCATTAGCCCAACACACTCATATTGCCATGTTTCATGCATGCATCATATCGTTGCACATTGTTTGGTGATGCTTGGGTATCGGTGTCCTTGCGACAGGTTCTGCCTCCGAGGAGTACCGTGATTACCCTAACGAAGAACCGTATCAGTGCATCGAACCATCAGGCAAGCAACCAACCATTTGATCATATCGATACAATCCCATGTTCTCGCTCCTGCTCTCTTTTACTGCATTAAGACAACGCGTTTCAAACTGCTGTGTGCTACGGTAGTTGAACCCATTTCCTCTGCATGACCTGTCATTGCCACAGTAACTAGATGAAACCCACTAGCATGTGTAGGAGTTGATTGAGCCATATGTTTGTGTTGTTCCTACCTTGCTATGCCTGCTATGCTTAGAGTCGTGTCAGGTCTGGTGCATCTGGGTGATGGGCTAGAGTGAAATGATTATGTCGGTAATGAGAGTGGTGTGGTGAACACGATTTGGTAAAGGTATCGATGAGAGGCCATGTAGGAGTACATGGTGGGTTGTTTCATTGAAGCCGACCTTAAGCACTGAGATCTGTATGTGTGATTTAAGAATCAGCTACTACCATACATTGGGCCCTGAAATATGACCC
>NW_025282087.1:0-1191 GCF_018294505.1 Triticum aestivum
CCTCTGATGGTGTGCTGTGTTCTGTTCAATACGCTCCAACAAACGGTTTGTCTCCCGCTTGTTTCTCTCAGCTTCCATCATAACCTCGGCTAGTGAAGGAGGTTGAGGCAGATGTTCATTTCTGGCTTCACTGCCTTCGGCCTGCTCTTGGGAAGCAGGGTTAGCGCGCGTGTTGACCATCCTAGGTAAACAAGACAATGATTTAGTCAGAATGATAAAATTCCGACATAGGATACATAATGTAAGGAATAATTCGGAATGCAAGATGATCATCCGTATGACATGGTAGATACAGAAACTGCTTCTTTATTCCATCGTCATACACACCATACAGGTTTAGTACAAGACCAAGCAAGTACTAATACGGTGAAAAGAGGATTACATCTCATCGGAGGCATCCCAAGCTCCTATACATTATTTTTCTACATCTCCGGAAAGAGTACAAACTAGGTCATATCCCACGAGACACGTAGGACAACAGACGACACAGCTAGTGCGAACTAGTGATACTACTACTAACTCAGACCGATCCGTAGTAGTCCTCGTAGAAGTCACCTCCATAGCCTGGAAGCTCAACAAGTTCATCCGGAAACAGACGATCTCGCGGAGCTTGTGGACCATAGGGGCTAGGATGAGGCCTTGGACCAACAAACGGTGGCCTACGGGGACCGCGAGGTGGGGTGATGCCTCCTACATCACGCCAAACCATCACGTCCGGCAGAGCAGATCTCACTGGATAGAGATCGCGCATATCTAAATATCCAGCTTGCACCGCCGGTGCGAACCGAGTCAAAGTGGCCCAGTGGTCGGCACGGGTATTGAAGAGCTCTAACCTTAAGGCCCGATTTTCACGGTCCTTATCCTCGAGCATCTCAGCAGTGGTGCGAGTCCGTGAATCCTCCTGAGTGGAGTCAGCATAGATAGCCTGGAGATACCCTTGTGCTCCCGGAAGTGATCCTGGCATATACCGGAAGTCAGAGTCCCGAAATAACCCAGATCTGACTCGCATAATGGTCATCATAGAGTAGGCGGCATCCTGCACAGCCATCTCAATAGTAACCCCGAGTCCATAGGAGCAGTGAAGAGGCTCAGTGGATCCAGGATAAGATGGAAATATCCTGACAGTGCAGAGATACTGGCTTTGATTAAAGTCTCGGAATTGCTCTTCGACCGTGTACTCAGGATACCAGC
>NW_025282088.1:0-1191 GCF_018294505.1 Triticum aestivum
CGCATTCCGGAAATTCAAGCAAAATCTAGTCCATGACTTTGTCAAGCAGAACAAGACTCCGGATTTCAAAGGACAATATGAGAAACTGAAACATGATTGGCCAGAATTTGTGAAGCAAAAGAAATCGGAGCAGTTCATTCAAATATCGAAAAAAAATAAGGAAAATGCGGCTAAGAAGGAGTACAATCATGTTATGGGGCCAGGAGGGTATCGCATTTGGGTGCCTAGGTTGGAGAAGATGGAGAACGAGCTGACGGCGCGAGGAATCCGTCCAGGTACGGAGGGATGGGACCCAAGGGCCAAAAGCTGGTGGTACGGGCATGGGGGAACGCTGAACCCGGAGACAGGGGAGTGTGTTTACCGGGGCAAATTAATTAAACCCACCCAAGCCCTTATTAACGCAATGAGGGATGCTCAACAGGGGAAGATCAAGTTGAACAGAGAGAACGACGCGCTGACAAAAGCCCTCGGGAATCCTGAACACGGAGGACGTGTACGAGGCATGGGGCACATTCCGTGGAAAATAGGGTTCCCCCAGAACGATGACCCGTACGGTTACAGAAGCCGTAAGAGAAAGATGGATCGGGAAGCAGATGTTGTGGCGCGGTTGGCATCGGAAATGGATGTGATGAAGAAAACCATGAGTGTACTAGTAGCCGAAAGAGATGCAGCTCGGGTGCAGCATGAAGATCATCCAGCGGATCTTGGAAGCCAGCAGCGGAGAAGCAGCGTGGCTTCCACGGAGGCCCCACCGGCTGGTGCAGATGCACCGACGATCGAAATTACTGCACCGGAGCCTCTGGTGGTCGAAATTACTGCACCGGAGCCTCTGGTGGTCGAAATTACTTCACCGGAGCCTCCTCGCTACCCCGTGGACGATATAAAGGAGATGAAAGAATGTCATCTGTATTATCCTATCGGGAACATGTCCATGAAGGTAGCCATCGGCAGTGCTTTACCATGTTTACCTGGAGCACTCCACCACAACAACCCCATTCAAGATGGCTATGCTCGTGTCACGGTGGAGGACATAGTCCAAGGGTTTGAGGACCTGGAGATTGACATTGCTACACCTGAAGGGGAGAAAAGACTTGGAGATGTCAAGCGCCATTTCATTCTATGGCAAAAGAAGTTTATCAAGTTTCCAGGCAAGGCGCCAAGGACAACAAGTCCACCCCCCTACGGTGGTGG
>NW_025282089.1:0-1191 GCF_018294505.1 Triticum aestivum
CAGCCCAATCTCGCCAAAAGAGCCATTATGATCGCAAACATAAGGCTATGACTTTTGAGGTTGACGAGAAGGCTTACCTTCGGGTGACTCCTTTAAAGGGAACCCATCGATTCGGTATCAAAGGCAAATTGGCTCCTCGTTACATTGGACCCTTTCGCATTCTCGCCAAGCGAGGAGAAGTTGCCTACCAATTGGAACTACCTCCGCATCTTTCCAAGGTTCATGACGTCTTCCACGTTTCCCAACTCAGGCGTTGCTTCTCGGATCCTATCCGTGGAGTGGACCACGAAACGCTTGATCTCCAAGATAATCTCACATACCGGGAGTATCCCGTTCGAATCCTTGATCGAGCCGAGCGTACCACTCGACGCCGAAACATCAAGTTTCTCAAAGTTCAATGGTCACACCATTCCGAGAAAGAAGCTACTTGGGAAAGGGAGGATCGTCTTCGACTTGAGTACCCCACCTTCTTCCCAACGGATCCTAAATCTCGGGATGAGATTCTTTTGAGTGGGGGTGAGTTGTCACATCCTAGTTAGTTCATGCATTAGAGTGTTGCATCATGGCTACATTTCACAGAAACCTGAAATGGGGATGCCAGAAACCCCCAGCACCCCCCCTGGAACAACTAGGGTTTACTAAAAATTTTCCAATGAACCTGAAATGCCCTCCATAAATGTTCACCACCTTTGGTCTTGGTTAAAACCTCTGCCAAAAATGGTTTCATATTTTTGGAGGCCATCTTGGATTTTTGCACAAGCCATAAGTATTTGCATTTGGGCATTTTAAATGCTATAAATATTTTCAAATGCCCAAATAACCTTGGAAGTATTTTTAGGCTGTTGGGAATAATCTCAAAGGTGCCTCAGAATATTTTCAGGATTTTTTTCAAATGAAATAGTATTTTTACTATTTCAAAACACAGTACAGAAATAAATAAATAAAAAGAGAAAAGAAAACAGAAAGCAGAAACTTACCTGGCAGCCCACCTGGCGGCCCAGCACTGTGCTGGCCCGCGCCAGCGAGCTGCTTGCTCTCGCCAGAGCAGGCAGACAGGTGACGCGGCGAGCGCGAGCTCGCCACCGCGCCAGCTGCTTGCCGCCCTCGCCGCGGACGAGCTGGACGACCTTCCTCGACGCGCCCCGAGCCCCTGGACATCGTCACTCTCCCCCATCGCCTCTCCCTCGCCCT
>NW_025282090.1:0-1191 GCF_018294505.1 Triticum aestivum
TGCAAATCCTTATTCGTCATGTTCTCCCAGTCAGTCTCGTCGGCTTGTGATCCTGGCATGGTTAGCAGCAATAGAAACACACAAGAATATGATCCTACAGACTACTACCAAGAGGTGGTGGTGGGTGTCACAAATCCGTCAAGCAAATCTCAAATTCTTACCAGTTCTTACCCAGCAGCAGGCGGTGATCGGCAATCGTTGTAGTCAAAAACTCTCAAAGCTTGGATAGAGCGATTACCAGGGAGAGTCAACCGCACGACGTAGATGTATGTGGAGCTGGGAAGGCTTATAATATGGTAGCAAAAATGGTCAGCAATAATCAATTCAGAGATGCAAAGTTGAATAAACGCTCAACGACGGTACTGTGCTGGTCCTAGGCTAGACTGTGCTAGAGACGCGAGCCTAGAACACTAACAAAATCACGGCGCGGCACGTAAACAAGGGAAAAGCACACTCTGGAATTTTTTTTTTGCGCTCTTTTTTTTTTGCGCTCTTTTTTTTTGCGCTGCTTTTTTTTTTTGCGAAAAATCACTATAATGGCGAGTGTCTCAAAACTCTTCTTAGCTCAAACTGACAGGATGGGCAGGAAATTTTTTTTTGACCAATTTTTTTTTTTTGACTGCCCGGACCCAAAAACTGGAAACGGGTCAAAAAAAACTTCCTATAATGGCACCTGTCTCAAAACACTCAGAAACACCTAAAAATAGGATAGCCAGAAATTTTTTCGAAAAATGCGTTTTCGAAAAAATTTGGGCCTAAACGGAGCGTGGCTACCCGACTCTTTTTTTTTTTCCGAAACCTACTCCGGCAA
Organism: Triticum aestivum; assembly: GCF_018294505.1. Taxonomy (NCBI): domain Eukaryota; kingdom Viridiplantae; phylum Streptophyta; class Magnoliopsida; order Poales; family Poaceae; genus Triticum; species Triticum aestivum. The sequence goes on from NW_025282090.1 coordinate 812, forward strand.
GGAAACTCGAATCGGGATCTAGATTGATCCCGAAAACAAACCTAATAAGCAAGGAACTTGGATAGAACGAGCAAGAATATGATAAAAGCAATCTGAATATTGCAAATATGTATGAAGTATTGATAAAGGTGGGGATCCGAAAGCGGTCTTGGTCTGGTCGTTGGACACAAACGAAGTACACGAAGTTGCGTTGGCTAACTTTTAACTAAACAAATCCCAAGGAAAAAGCTACTAGATGGATCTACTTATATAGGAGCAAGGGGTGGCGGCCAAGGAGGTGGGAGGACGTCCCAAGGCAGCCTAAAACTAAATCTAGGTCGTACAAGGCCAATGGGCCCAAGTGGAGGTGATGTAACACCTTTGGACTTGTAGTTTGACTC
>NW_025282091.1:0-1191 GCF_018294505.1 Triticum aestivum
AATTTTAATGAACAACATATTATATCCATATGAAATCACGTATATAAAGAAGAAGCAAAGGCATGCAACTTCATTTATTAACTAGCACTGCCCTTTCTATTAGCAAAAAAGATAATTCATGAAAGAAAGATAAACAACAGCAAACAAAAACTCTACAGCTTAAATGACATCAGATGGCACATCGCTAAACACACAACAGTTGAAACACATACGATTGGAAAAGAAAAGATAGTCGACCATAAGACATAAAGCATCAGACAGCGGAGGAGGAATTCAATATGAACTCCCTTCCCAGGCAGGGAATCCTTAGCAGCAATAATGTGGGTCTACTTTAGATTGCAACTATTTTTACTTGATAGTGTTTTTGCCGGGTCTTGGAACTCAAGACCTCTTGTTGGCTCTACACCATATTAAATTTGTGTACCAGCCAATTCATTCAATCCAAAAGTCCAAACTGATGGACAAGTGGCAAAATGTTTTAAAAAGAGAATATCAAGAAAATGTATGTTTGACACGATATTTTTAAAAATAGTAGAGCATTGCCAAAAATAACAAATTGGTGCAAAATATTGACAGCGCGAGCGCAATGGACTGCAGAATGTAGATGATATTTTAGAACAAGTAAAATTAAATGCTCACTGCACATCAACATCACAAGTCATAACAGATAAGACAACAACAATGAACTTGCCCAAGTTGCACGCTATACTAATCTTTACGGTTTAGATAAACTAAAGAACTAACAAAGATTTAACTGATCTAGAGTGTCAAATCCCTAATCCAACACCCCCGCTACGCCACGATACACCATAATGCAGTCGCCAGGCCGATCAGGGAATCGAAAGTAGTGATCGGGACCAACATACAGATTGAGAGAGGGTGGGGTCGGGGCGCGCTTGTTGGATACCTTGGGGGTAGTGCTGCTGGTGGTGGTGATGTGGGTCCTCGTGGGCGTCAGGGGTGTGGGCGGCGTTGGCCTTGTACTTGGCGTCCTTCTTAGTGGCCCTGGTGGGCTTGTTGGGGTTGTCGAGCGGGAAGACCTTCTTGACGATGTGGGCGACGGCCTCGTCGCCCGAGGCGCCATCGGCCAGGTCGAGCAGGTCGAAGATCCCCATCACGGTGGCGGCGGCAAGGTGTGAGACCCAGTGCACGGTGGCCAAGGGAAGAGAGAGAAGGTGGGGGAGGGGAAGA
>NW_025282092.1:0-1191 GCF_018294505.1 Triticum aestivum
CCATCCCATGCGCCACCGCACGCCGAAGGACCCTGCGCCCTGCCTTCCTTGCCGTCGAGCACAATAGGTGCTCGGGAGCCGGACGCCATCGCCGCACCCTCCCATCCTCTTCCTCCCGCGAGGTCACGACCATTAGGTGGAGGGGAGCCGTGAACGGCGAAGATAGTAGCATGTGAGGAGGAGATGGGATTAGGAGGCAGGAGGTGGCCGACGGCGAGCGGTGAGGCGGGGCAGGGCCGGGCAGGAGGCGGCCGGCGGTCGGCGGCGTGCGGGGCGCGGCAGGAGGTGGGTGGGGCGGAGCGGAGCGCCACGAGGCAGAGCTTGGCTGCGTTTTTTTCCCTTCGTACCGGTTCGATTCGATCTGTACTGCGGGTTGAATTCAAAAACTATAGGGACCTTCTTATAAAAACGCCACGACGGTGAACCCGGAGACCCAATCCGTGCTTATATGGAAAATCCATCCTATCACTCGGTGGTAGTTACCCCATATATCACATATACTACCGTGTGGTAATACATATATTATTTTATTATTTTAAATATGTTCATATACTATATCTAAGATATTTCAAAGTAAGTTACATGAAAAAATTGCATATGAGTTCATAGTTTTTGTTGTATTTGTGAAATACGTGCATATTTGTTCGTATAAAAGAGCATACTCAAAATATGGTAAATACTACCGAAAAATTAGTATATATACTACTTAATCATTGAAATATACTACATATTACACGTATATACTCTCGGTTTCGACAGATACTACATACAACATACAAAATGCAAGTAGTGGTAACTACCACTGCTTGTAGCAAACATTTGTCATATATATATATATATATATATATATATATATATATATATATATATATATATATATATACTAGCACAGATGCCCGTGCGTTGCAACGGGAGAAAAAACTAAAATATACATCAAAGCACCTATCAACGTTGCCCGACAAGCAGGGTTGCGGGTGCCGAGGTACAGAAGGAAATTCATAGATGCTTTAATGTCCATTTTTGTAGTCCATGCATGCATGGCCACTGAATAAATAGGGACGCGGCAATTACATGGATTGGTTATTTTTGCTTTAGCCATGAGAACCAGCATCTGATTGAATAGTTAGCAGGGCAGTGCTACCTCAGTCCTCATCAGGGATAAATACTCAGGTTTGACGCTTTTCTGTCTTT
>NW_025282093.1:0-1191 GCF_018294505.1 Triticum aestivum
GAAAGACGTGTCTCTTGGAAGAATTCTCCTTCATATGTGTCTGGGTTAATGTGAGGTTCATAATCCTCTTCCTTTGGGGGAGATAGTCTAGCACGTGGCGGCACTTCATAAACGACATCCCAACCTTTCAGATTTGGATTAGTTTGGCAGGCCCATGGTAGATAGAATACTTGGGTCGCCTGTTGAGCCGTAATATAGACATCAGGAACATCTAAATGGGTGCTTTGGTTGATTTCAACTAGCCCTATATGTTCATGAGTCCTTCTAGTCTCCTTCGGCTGAAACCAATAACATTTGAAGACTACGACATTCGGTGGGTTTTCACCATAGAATAGAAGTTCATAAATTGCTTCAACTCTCCCATAATACTCGGTACCTCCTTCGCCGATAGCAGATACACAACAATTTGTAGACTTTCGGTCGGCCATAGATAGCTCTTTGCCATAGGTACGAAAGCGATACCCGTGGATGTCGTATTTGTCAAATGAACGGACCTTATAGTCAAAACCATTAGCGACTTGTCTCAATTCGGCGTCCATAGACTCTGAATTAGCCTACAAGTTTAATATGAAAGGATTGTTGCATTACGCACAAATTAGCGAATGAAACCGGGATAGCCGCCTACAAATTAGCCTACAAGTCTAATAGAAATTACCGTTTGTTTGAACCAAGAGATGAAACCGGGATAGCCGCCTCCTTGCTTTGCGAGAAGCTTATACTCTTCGATACAATCCTTTTGGATCACCGCTCCATACGAGAATAAGGCGACGTATCGACTGTATGAAATATCCAGGAATAAGAGCAGTTCAAAGGAAATAGAAGTTGCGAAACTATGTACCGAGAACTTACTCGATGTACGGCCGCACTTCTATCAGGTTGTTGAAGATATACAACGAAATGGTCCGCCATTGTTCGTTATCCAAAGATACTGGATTTGAAACACTGGCTGGTGCGAGATTCCCTTTGAATAGGCTGAGGTTGGATCCACCCTTTTTAGGGTCGTCAGCATTGTACCGAGGCTTCGGATTATGCAAATGACGATTTTTGGCTTCGTAGTGTGCTGTCACGAAGTTTGCCGCCTCCTCAGTGATGAATGCCTCAGCCATCGATGCTTCAATTCTACGTTTATTTTTACATTTTTGTCGAAGTGTCTTCTGCATCCTCTTAGTTGGGTAGCACCAACGATTTTGC
>NW_025282094.1:0-1191 GCF_018294505.1 Triticum aestivum
CATCGTCGGTGAACATTCTCATGTTGATCGTATCTTCTATACGATTCGTGTTCGACCTTTCGGTCTCCGTGTTCCGAGGCCATGTCTGCACATGCTAGGCTCGTCAAGTTAACCCTAAGTGTTTTCGCTGTGTAAAACTGTCTTACACCCGTTGTATGTGAACGTAAGAATCCATCACACCCGATCATCACGTGGTGCTTAGAAGCGACGAACTGTAGCAACGGTGCACAGTTAGGGGAGAACACTTCTTGAAATTTTGTAAGGGATCATCTTATTTACTACCGTCGTCCTAAGTAAACAAGATGCATAAACATAATAAACATCACATGCAATTATATGGTTGTGACATGATATGGCCAATATCATATAGCTCCATTGATCTTCATCTTCGGGGCTCCATGATCATCTTGTCACCGGCTTGACACCATGATCTCCATCATCATGATCTCCATCATCGTGTCTTCATGAAGTTGTCATGCCAACGACTACTTCTACTTCTATGACTAACGTTTAGCAATAAAGTAAAGTAGTTTACATGGCGTTGTTCAATGACACGCAGGTCATACAAAAAATAATGACAACTCCTATGGCTCCTGCCGGTTGTCATACTCATCGACATGCAAGTCGTGAATCCTATTACAAAGAACATGATCTCATACATCACAATTCATCATTCATCACAACTTCTGGCCATATCACATCACATGATCAATCGCTGCAAAAACAAGTTAGACATCCTCTAATTGTTGTTGCATCTTTTACGTGGCTGCAATTGGGTTCTAGCAAGAACGTTTTCTTACCTACGATTCACCACAACGTGATTTTGTCAACTTCTATTTACCCTTCATAAGGGCCCTGTTCATCGATTCCGCTCCAACTAAAGTGGGAGAGACAGACACCCGCCAGCCACCTTATGCAACTAGTGCATGTCAGTCGGTGGAACCGGTCTCACGTAAGCGTACGTGTAAGGTTGGTCCGGGCCGCTTCATCCCACAATACCGTTGAGCAAGAAAAGACTAGTAGAGGCAAGTAAGATGACAAAATCCACGCCCACAACAAATTGTGTTCTACTCGTGCATTAGAGAACTACGCATAGACCTAGCTCATGATGCCACTGTTGGGGAACGTTGCAGAAAATTAAAATTTTTCCTACGGTTTCACCAAGATCCATCTATGAGTTCATCTAAGCAA
>NW_025282095.1:0-1191 GCF_018294505.1 Triticum aestivum
TGGCCGATTCTGGCCCGTTTCTTGGATTATTACTCAGTTTTGGGGTCCCGATGTGATTTCCACGATTGATGAACCCCGGGGGTGCGTTTATGTGTCGGTCATCAACACTCACAATTTTGGCCAATTCTGGCCGTCTCGTGGACTATTACTCACTGTTTTGGGGTCCCGGAGTGATTTCCATGATTGACGAACCTCTGGGTGCGTTTACGTGTCGGTCATCAACACTCGCAGGTTTTGTTGATTCCGACCCGTTTCGTGGACTATTACTCACCGTTTTGGGGTCCCAAAGAGATTTCCATTTTTGTCGAACCCCAAGGTGTGCTTGCGTGTTGGTCGTCAAGACTCGCAGTTTTGGCCGATTTTGGCCCGTTTTTGAACTATTACACAGTTTTGGCATCCCGAAGTGATTTCCACGATTGACAAACCCTACGGTCCGCTTACGTGTCGGTCATCAACAATCGCAGTTTTGGCCGAGTCTGGTCCGTTTGGTGCACTATTACTCACCGTTTTGGGGTCCTAGAGCGATTTACACGATTTGCGATCCCCGGGGTGCGTTTATGTGTCGGTTATCAACACTCACCATTTTGCCCAATTCTGGTCCGTCTCGTGGACTATTACTCACCGTTTTGGGGTCCCAGAGCGATTTCCACGATTCACGATCCCGGGGGTGCGTTTACGTGCCCGTCGTCAACACTGATAGTTCTGGCCAATTCTGACCCGTTTCGTGGACTATCACTCACCTTTTTGGGGTCCCGAACCGATTTCCATAGTTGTTGAACCCAAAGATGCACTTACGTGTCATTCATCAACACTCGCAGTGTTGGCCGATTCTCGCCCGTTTTGTGGACTATTACTCGCAGTTTCGGGTCCCGGAGGGATTTCCACGATTGACGAACCCCTGGTGCATTTATGTTTTGGTCATCAACAATCGCGGTTTTTGTCGATTATGTCCCTTTCGTGGACTATTACTCACCGTTTTACGGTCCTAAAGCGATTTCCATTGTTGTCGAACCCCAAGGTGTGCTTTCGTGTTGGTCGTCAAGTCTCGCAGTTTTGGCCGATTCTGGCCCGTTTCTTGGATTATTACTCAGTTTTGGGGTCCCGATGTGATTTCCACGATTGATGAACCCCGGGGGTGCGTTTATGTGTCGGTCATCAACACTCACAATTTTGGCCAATTCTGGCCGTCTC
>NW_025282096.1:0-1191 GCF_018294505.1 Triticum aestivum
CAAGCTACCATGGCTCAGCGGTAACACTAGGAGACATTTCCCGGTAAGAGAGGCTACTAAAGATAAACAACTAGATAGTCAGATCCCACACATACCAAGCATTTCAATCATACACACAATATGCTCGATATGTGCAAATACAACGAAGCATCACAACATGACTCTACGACACAAGTACTTTATTCATTAGGCTCCGAGGAGCGAGATATTACAAACATGGGTCTCATGACCCAACACTCAGAGCATACAAGTCAAAGCACAAGCGGAAACTATCATGTCTGAGTACAGACGTCTATAAATGAAAAAGGCTGAAAAGCCTGACTATCTATCAGATCCTGCCGAGGGCACAAGATCGTAGCTGAGGTAACAAGCTAAACGTCGAAGTCCACGCGGAACTACTAGCGAGACCGAAGTCTCTCTGCAAAAACATAAAATAGGCAAACGTGAGTACAAATGTACCCAACAAGACTTACATCAGAACTAACTACATATGCATCATTATCAACAAAGGGGTGGTGGGGTTTAACTGCAGCAAGCCAGCTTTGACTCGGTGGCTATCCTAAACTACGACTGCAAGTAACTCTTTTGAGGTGGCGCACACGAGTCCACATATTCACCATGTCAATGCACCACTATGGATCCGCTTCCGTCTCCCTACGAGAACGCCATCCATAGCACTCACGCTTATCTTGCGTATTTTAGGGTATCCACTTTCACTTGTCTATGAACTGATATAAGCAACCCAGAAGTCCTTTTCCGCGGACACGGCTATTCGAATAGATGATGTTAACCCTGCAGGGGTGTACTTCTTCATACATGTTTCCACCACTTAGCGTCTGCACACGACATGTGCTCGGCAGACTTCAAGCGAAAGCCGACGTGGGTGTAGACCACGACCTACCTAAACACTCAAGTCTCTAGTCCAGGTTTATCGCCTATTCGGGTTCCATCCATGAGGAGATCCGGCCGGAGTTTCGCTCACAGCCCCGAACGATGTGAACAGGGTTCCGTGACACCAAACGGGCGCCCGGTTTACCCGGCCACGTGCCTACCGCATCACAGCCCACCCCTACGGTCAGCGCTGTCCACGGCCTCCAGCATACTACAAACACCAGAAACTACTTGCAACTCCTGGACAGAGGACAAGGGTGAATAAGAAGTCGAGCGGGGTCATATTTCAGGGCCCAATGT
>NW_025282097.1:0-1191 GCF_018294505.1 Triticum aestivum
GTCCCCTATGCTTAAGACGTAGGCTCTTCAGTATGCTATGCTGTGTACCGCACCTGAAGTGTGCCTTGCCATGAGTCAGTCAAGGGGTACAAGAGTGATCCAAGAATGGCTCACAGGACAGCGGTCAAAGTTATCCTTAGTAACTAGTGGACTAAGGAATTTTCTCGATTATGGAGGTGGTAAAAGAGTTCGTCATAAAGGTTACGACGATGCAAGCTTGACACCTATCCGGATAGCTCTGAGTAGAGAGACCGGATACATATAATGGAGCAATAATTTAGAATAGCTCCAAGTAGAACAGTTGTTTGGAATAGCTCCAAATAGAGCGTGGTAGCTGCATCTAGGAGATGACATAGAGATTTGTAAAGCACACACGGATCTGAAAGGTTCAGACCCGTTGACTAAAACCTCTCTCACAAGCAACATGATCAAACATAAAACTCATTGAGTGTTAATCACATAGTGATGTGAACTAGACTACTGACTCTAGAAAACTCTTGGGTATTAGTCACATGGCGATGTGACCTGTGAGTGTTAATCACATGGCGATGTGAACTAGATATTGACTCTAGTGCAAGTGGGAGACTGTTGGAAATATGCCCTAGAGGCAATAATAAAAGTATTATTATTATATTTCCTTGTTCATGATAATTGTCTTTTATTCATGCTATAACTGTATTATCCTGAAATCGTAATGCACGTGTGAATACATAGACCACAATATGTCCCTAGTGAGCCTCTAGTTGACTAGCTCGTTGTGATCAACAGATAGTCATGGTTTCCTGGCTATGGACATTGGATGTCGTTGATAACGGGATCACATCATTAGGAGAATGATGTGATGGACAAGACCCAATCCTAAGCATAGCACAAAGATCGTGTAGTTCGTTTGCTAGAGCTTTGCCAATGTCAAGTATCTCTTCCTTTGACCATGAGATCGTGTAACTCCTGGATACCGTAGGAGTGCTTTGGGTGTATCAAACGTCACAACGTAACTGGGTGACTATAAAGGTGCACTACAGGTATCTCCGAAAGTATCTATTGTTTTATGCGGATCGAGACTGGGATTTGTCACTCCGTGTAAACGGAGAGGTATCTCTGGGCCCACTCGGTAGGACATCATCATATGCGCAATGTGACCAAGGAGTTGATCACGGGATGATGTGTTACGGAACGAGTAAAGTGACTTGC
>NW_025282098.1:0-1191 GCF_018294505.1 Triticum aestivum
CAAAATAACCCTATATGCTTTCCAGAAATTCTACGTCATTTCTGATCAACAATATGTCAACAACATATACTCATCAGAAATTCTATAGTGCTCCCACTCACTTCTTTGGAAATACAAGTTTCTCATAAACTTTGTACAAACCCAAAATTTTTGATCATCATCAAAGCATACATTCCAACTCCGAGATGCTCACTCCAGTCCTTAGAAGGATTGCTGGAGCTTTGCATACTTATTAGCATCTTTCGGGATTGACAAAACCTTCCGGTTGTATCACATACAACCTTTCCTCATTAAAATCGTCGAGGAAACAATGTTTTGACATCCTATCTGCAAGATTTCATAAATAATGCAGTAATCGCTAATATAATTCCAACAGACTCTTAGCATCGCTACGAGTGAGAAAATCTCATCGTAGTCAACTCCTTGAACTTGTCGGAAAACATCTCAACGACAAGTCGAGCTTTCTTAATGGTGACATTTACCATCATTGTCCGTCTTCCTTTTGAAATCCATCTGTACTCATTAGCCTTACGACCATCGAGCCGTTCTGCCAAAGTCTACACTTTGTTTTCATACATGGATCCTCTCTCGGATTTTATGGCCTCAAGCCATTTATCGGAATCCGGGCCCACCATCGCTTCTCCATAGCTCGTAGGTTCATTGTTGTCTAGCAACATGACCTTCAAGACAGGATTACATACCACTCTGAAGTAGTACGCATCCTTGTCATCCTACGAGGTTTGGGAGTGACTTGATCCGAAGTTTCATGATCAATATCATAAGCTTCCACTTCAATTGGTGTAGGTGCCACAGGAACAACTCCCTGTGCCCTGTCACACACTAGTTGAAGGGACGGTTCAATAACCTCATCAAGTCTCCACCATCCTCCCACTCAATTCTTTCGAGAGAAACTTTTCCTCGAGAAAGGACCCGATTCTAGAAACAATCCATATTGCTTTCGGATCTGAATTAGGAGGTATACCCAACTGTTTTGGGTTTCCTATGAAGATGCATTTTATCCGCTTTGGGTTCGAGCTTATCAACCTGAAACTTTTTCATATAAGCGTCGCAGCCCCAAACTTTTAAGAAACGACAACTTAGGTTTCTCTAAACCATAATTCATACGGTGTCATCTCATCGGAATTATGTGGTGCCCTATTTAAAGTGAATGTGGTTGTCTCTAATGCCTAA
>NW_025282099.1:0-1191 GCF_018294505.1 Triticum aestivum
ATTATGAATATGTGTATTACTACTATCGAGATTCAATAAGAATAGACCACTCTTCAAGGGTGCATGACCATAAAAGATATTACTCATATAAATAGAACAACCATTATTCTCTGATTTAAATGAATAACCGTCTCGCATTAAACAAGATCCAGATATAATGTTCATGCTCAACGCTGGCACCAAATAACAATTACTTAGGTCTAATATTAATCCCGAAGGTAGATGTAGAGGTAGCGTGCCGACTGCGATCACATCGACTTTGGAACCGTTTCCCACGCGCATCGTCACCTCGTCCTTTGCCAGTGCCCGCTTATTCCGTAGTCCCTGTTTCGAGTTGCAAATATTAGCAACAGAACCAGTATCAAATACCCAGGTGCTACTGCGAGCTCTAGTAAGGTACACATCAATAACATGTATATCACATATACCTTTGTTCACCTTGCCATCCTTCTTATCCGCCAAATACTTGGGGCAGTTCCGTTTCCAGTGACCAGTCTGCTTGCAGTAGAAGCACTCAGTTTCAGGCTTAGGTCCAGACTTGGGTTTCTTCTCTTGAGCAGCAACTTGCTTGCCGTTCTTCTTGAAGTTCCCCTTTTTCTTCCCTTTGCCCTTTTTCTTGAAACTAGTGGTCTTGTTAACCATCAACACTTGATGCTCCTTCTTGATTTCTACCTCCGCAGCTTTCAGCATTGCGAAGAGCTCGGGAATAGTCTTGTTCATCCCTTGCATATTATAGTTCATCACGAAGCTCTTGTAGCTTGGTGGCAGTGATTGGAGAATTCTGTCAATAACGCAACCATCCGGAAGATTAACTCCCAATTGAATCAAGTGATTATTATACCCAGACATTTTGAGTATATGCTCACTGACAGAACTGTTCTCCTCCATCTTGCAGCTATAGAACTTATTGGAGACTTCATATCTCTCAATTCGGGCATTTGCTTGAAATATTAACTTCAACTCCTGGAACATCTCATATGCTCCATGACGTTCAAAACGTCGTTGAAGTCCCGATTCTAAGCCGTAAAGCATGGCACACTGAACTATCGAGTAGTCATCAGCTTTGCTCTGCCAGACGTTCATAACATCTGGTGTTGCTCCAGCAGCAGGCCTGGCACCCAGCGGTGCTTCCAGGACGTAATTTTTCTGTGCAGCAATGAGGATAATCCTCAAGTTACGGACCCAGTCCGT
>NW_025282100.1:0-1191 GCF_018294505.1 Triticum aestivum
CCATTTGAGGGTAGATATGTTCCTGATATATATCTTACTTGGGAGTTAGAAACTGAACAACGATTTACATGTTTACAATATCCTGAGGAGAGACGAGTTGCTGCTGCTGTTTGTGCTTTCACTAGTTTTGCATGTGTATGGTGGTCTGAACATTGTAGATTATATCCTATTCCAACTACTTGGGCTGCTTTGAAAACTGCTATGCGTACGCGTTGGGTTCCACCATATTATCAACGTGAATTGCTTCAAAAATTGCAGCGTTTAAGACAAGGAAAAAATTCTGTAGAAGAATATTATCAGGAATTACAAACTGGCATGATTAGATGTGGTATTGTTGAGGAGAATGAAGCTATGCTTGCACGTTTTCTGGGTGGATTAAATAGAGAGATTCAGACCATTCTAGACTATAAGGAGTATACTAATATCACTCGTTTATTCCATTTTGCTTGTAAAGCTGAACGTGAAGTGCAGGATCGACAAGCATTAGGGCGAACTAACTTTTCTGCAGGCCGACCTTCATCATGGACACCACGTGCATCTTCTACTTCAACTGCACCAGCACCTCCATCAGGTGCCACCTCCAGCCGTGATACAAGAAAACAGGCACAACCACCATTATCTGCCAAGAGCGCACCTGCGGGGCCTACACAGCGTTCTTCTTCTTCCATAGCATCAACAGGGCACACAAGTGATATTATTTGTCGTCGTTGTAAGGGAGGAGGTCATGATGCGAGAGAATGCAAATCTCCGCGTGTGATGATTGCTACCGCGGATGGTGGATATGAGTCCGCTAGTGACTATGATGAGGAGACTTTGGCTCTTATTACACGTGAAGAACATGGTGGAGATGATTCTGATAATGAGACGCAATACATGGCTCCTGAAGACGCTGACAGGTATGAATGTTTAGTTGCTCAACGTGTTTTGAGTGTGCAGATCACACAAGCTGAGCAAAATCAGAGGCACAATTTGTTCCATACCAAGGGAGTTGTGAAGGAACGTTCTGTGCGCGTCATCATAGACGGAGGGAGCTGCAACAACTTGGCTAGCATGGAGATGGTCGAGAAGCTTTCTCTCACCACAAGACCACATCCACATCCTTACTACATCCAATGGTTCAACAACAGCGGCAAGGTTAAGGTAACACGTACTGTTCGTGTGCATTTTAGTATATCTACATATGCTGATTAT
>NW_025282101.1:0-1191 GCF_018294505.1 Triticum aestivum
ATAGCATCGAGAAGCACTTACTGTTTAGTAAACTGTAATTTGGAAGGTTAAGTTGCTGCATCATAGCATCAAGAAGCACTTTTTGTTGGGATCTTAACTTTGTCCATCACGACAGACTGATTACACAAGAAAGACACTGTAAGCAAGTGTTGGAAGCTTTATAGTGTATGATTTGAGACGTTTATCCATCTATAATTTTCCCGTGACAAAAACAGTGTTGTTAAACAATGGTAATAATAGAATTTTGGAAGTCTGGCAATTACAATACAGTAAATGTCTATCCTGAAGTTAGAACTAAATAAAACCAGGTTTTGGAAGTGAATTTCACGGATAATTGTTCATGTTGCTTGAATCATAATTGAATCGATAATATGATTTTTCATGTCACGTATGTTATTATGCTAACTGGGATTGTAGTAGAAAAGGCAGGATAACAGTACTGCTCCACTCTTTTTCCTGTTGGGAAGAACCACCTCTCCTATCCCATTCTCAGAATGTTCATATAGATAATCTTCAATTTTCTCTTTGTTCTTTCCACTTTATTTCAGTAGCTCCTTCAATTCATATGATTGGCTTTGTTTCACCGATGGACCCTAAGGTTGATGCATGAACTTGCTAAAATGTTCAGATTGACGCAGTTACTACTTACTACATCTAATTCCATAGTAGTGCTTCTGCATTAACGTACGTACCTATGGTATGGATGACTGTTTACAAACCTGAGTCATAATCAACAGTGTTGTTAAACAGTGGTGATAGTAACTTAATGTGCAGTTCACATGTACAAATTCAAACTCTTATGTTCTAGCTAGGATATGTATGCTAGTTAGGCAATCCTAAGAAGAGCTGGTAAATATCAAGAGGCATATGCATACAACCGTAGATGATAATTTTTCTGAGAATAACATGGCTTTCAGGTTGTTGTAGTTGAACAAGATTCATGCATATACTATCTTGCAGGCAGCAAGAAAATAGGAGATCAGTATGTATTTCCATGCATCAACAGATTATTCACATGTCGATTAAGAAGCACACGCAACAAGGATCGATAGGTTGACTAAAGAAGATTAGTTCGCGAAAACATACTGTGTCGTCGCTCAAGGTTTACCTGAAGGTGAGTGAGGTGGCCTGATCTGGTGAGAATCCACAAGAGGAGCTGAAGTGCTGTTGCGATGCGTAGATGGGAGAGAG
>NW_025282102.1:0-1191 GCF_018294505.1 Triticum aestivum
ACTTCATTTGTTATTTTTCATGCATTTACTAATTATTTTGAGCTATAAGACCATAAAATTGAAAAGCATTTCAAAGGAACTCTGAAAAGGTTGAAAGTTGGCATGGTATCATCATTTCATCCACATAGCATGTGCAAGAAAGTTAAGAGGGTTACGGCAAAAACTGGATGCACTTCGTGTACAAACGGACAATCTCTTTCAAAGTATCAGGATTTCATACGGAAACTCGTCTGTTAAAAAGGGATTTCATTTTTTAAAACTTATTTGAACTCCTGACTTTTTGTGTGTTCAAAATGCACCATTCAAAGCCACATCATCATTTTTCAATCCTTTCTGACTTCATTTGTTATTTTTCATGCATGTACTAATTATTTTGAGCTATAAGACCATAAAATTGAAAAGCATTTCAAAGGAACTCTGAAAAGGTTGAAAGTCGGTCTGGTATCATCATTTCATCCACATAGCATGTGCAAGAAAGTTGAGAGGGTTATGGCAAAAACTGGATGCACTTCGTGTACAAAACGGACGATCTCTTTCAAAGTATCAGGATTTCATACGGAAACTCGTCTGTTAAAAAGGGATTTCATTTTTTAAAACTTATTTGAACTACTGACTTTTTGTGTGTTCAAAATTCACCATTCAAAGCCACATCATCATTTTTCAATCCTTTCTGACTTCATTTGTTATTTTTCATGCATTTACTAATTATTTTGAGCTATAAGACCATAAAATTGAAAAGCATTTCAAATGAACTCTGAAAAGGTTGAAAGTTGGCATGGTATCATCATTTCATCCACATAGCATGTGCAAGAAAGTTAAGAGGGTTACGGCAAAAACTGGATGCACTTCGTGTACAAACGGACAATCTCTTTCAAAGTATCAGGATTTCATACGGAAACTCGTCTGTTAAAAAGGGATTTCATTTTTTAAAACTTATTTGAACTCCTGACTTTTTGTGTGTTCAAAATGCACCATTCAAAGCCACATCATCATTTTTCAATCCTTTCTGACTTCATTTGTTATTTTTCATGCATTTACTAATTATTTTGAGCTATAAGACCATGAAATTGAAAAGCATTTCAAATGAACTCTGAAAAGGTTGAAAGTTGGCATGGTATCATCATTTCATCCACATAGCATGTGCAAGAAAGTTAAGAGGGTTACGGCAAAAACTGGATGCACTTCGTGTAC
>NW_025282103.1:0-1191 GCF_018294505.1 Triticum aestivum
AGAAAAGGGTTCACCGGTAGCCGAAAGTTTAAAACTAGTATCGACAGGAGTGCGAGATGATTGACAGTCAAGCATACCAGCACGATTAAGAAGATCAAGAATATACTGGCGTTGGGAAAGAAAAAGGCTGGAGGAATCGCGAACAACAGCAATGCCTAAGAAATGATGAAGGAGTCCTAGGTCAGTCATAGAAAATTCAGATCTAAGAAGAGAGACAATATGATCTAAGAACTTTTGAGAGGAGGCGGTAAGAATGATATCATCTACATAGAGAAGTAAATAGGCAGTGTCAGAAGTTTGATGATACACAAAAAGAGAGGTGTCGGAGAGAGATGGAGTGAAGCCTATTGTTTGAATAAAGGAGGAGAAGCATTGAAACCAAGATCGTGGGGCCTGTTTAAGACCGTAGAGAGATTTCTGAAGAAGACATACATGAGTTGGAAAGGATGGATTTTCAAAACCCAGAGGTTGCTGGCAGTAGACAGTTTCTTGAAGGGAACCATGGAGGAAAGCATTTTTAACATCAAGTTGGTGAATGGGCCATGAAGAGGAGACAGCAACACTAAGAACGGTGCGAATGGTGCTAGGTTTAACAACAGGAGAGAAGGTTTCTTCGTAATCAATTCCTTGTTGCTGAGAAAAGCCACGACAAACCCACCTGGCTTTATATCGTGAGAGGCTCCCATCGGAGTGGAACTTTTGGCGAAAAATCCATTTGCCAGAAACAATATTTGTATTGGGAGGACGAGGAACAAGTTGCCAGGTGTTGTTTTGAAGTAAAGCATTATATTCTTCTTGCATGGCAGCGGCCCAATTGGGATGAAGTAGAGAAGTTTTGTAATTCTTTGGAAGAGAAGTAAGAGATACGGAGGTATGAAGGTTTAGGCAGTCTTGGGGTTGATGAAATCCTAATTTGGCCCTAGTACGCATGCGATGATCATTAATCGGGGCTGCTGTAGGAATAGCACGAGGGGGTAAGGTGGGTACTGGTGAGTCCGGCGCAGCGGAAGAGTCGGACGAAGGAGTAGGGCTGGGTGGTGGAGTGGGAGCAGGGCTGGGTGGTGGAGTGGGAGTAGGGGCCGGGGGTGTTGGGGGGGGAGCAGGGGCCGGGGGTGTTGGGGACGTCTCGGGTGGGGTGAGTGTATGGTTGGGATTGGCTATGGTGGGTGTTAATGGTGGTGGTGATAAGTT
>NW_025282104.1:0-1191 GCF_018294505.1 Triticum aestivum
GGGAACCCTCTTCCTGGGTTTCCCGCCCTCAACATCGTCACCAGGGTCATCGCCTCTGATCTTATAACGCAATGCAGTGCATACCGGGCATTCATTCAAATTCTCGTATTCACCGCGGTAGAGGATGCAGTCGTTGATGCATGCATGTATCTTCAGAACCTCTAAACCTAGAGGGCAGACAACCTTCTTTGCTTCGTACGTACTGGCGGGCAACTCGTTATTCTTTGGAAACATATTCTTCAACATTTTCAGCAAGTTTTCAAATGCCGAGTCAGCTACACCTGCCTGTGCCTTCCATTTCAGCAAATCCAGTGTGCAGCCCAGCTTTTTCAGACCATCATCGCATCCAGGGTACAACGACTTTCTGTGATCCTCTAACATGCGATCCAAATTCTCCCTCTCCTTTTCAGTTTCGCAGCGTCTCCGTGCATCAGCAATGGTCCGACCAAGATCATCAACAGTCTCATCACGTGCCTCTTCTTCACCTTCACCTTCACCTTCCCCTTCACCTTCCCCTTCACCTGCCCCTTCACCTTCCCCTTCACCTTCAGCATCCTCCATGAAAGTATCACCGAAATGAGCAAGATAGCTTTCATCGATGAAATCATCCCCTTCTTCATCTTCTTCCATTATAACCCCTCTTTCTCCATGCTTGGTCCAACAATTATAGCTTGGCATGAAACCGTGCCGAAGCAGGTGCAGGTGAACTTCTCTTGAGGAAGAGTAACCCTTCTGATTCTTACAGTCAACACATGGACAGATAACAAAACCCTTCTGCTTGTTCGCATTAGCCACTACGAGGAAATCTTTCCAACCCGTAGTGAACTCGCGGGAGAGTCGGTTACCGTACATCCATTGCCGATTCATCTGCATTATTATAATATAAAATATATAATTAACCATCATGCATTTGTTAAAGTAACTAGCTATAAACAATAGAAATTAAACAATGAACAACACACATGCATATTTTATCAATGACACACATGCATGAAAGGTTCAAGTTGCTAACCGCGATCGAGGAGGAACCTCAAGTGTGGCTCCAACACTTCATATCATGTTTGTTTCACGCTGTTGGGCATTTCATCAAACACCTTGTGTGCATAAGAGGAACCAAAAGCAAACCTACACCCCCTTGTGAAGAGAAGTGGCACCAAATGGCTAAGTGAGTGCGCTGAACTGGTATATATA
>NW_025282105.1:0-1191 GCF_018294505.1 Triticum aestivum
AGTATATATAAGGAGGATCTTTGTAAACAAACGAACACTAAGAGCAGAATGTTCTTGCAACAAACATTATTGTGTGACATCGAAAGGCATCACTCTGCTTAAAGGGAAGGATGACTTAAGTGGCAGATGTATATGATTGCACCACTTGATCTGCACTTCTCTATATTATATGATGTACTGAAGAACTTGAGCAAAAAAAGATAAATAGGAACATATTTCTCACCTTGGAGGTGTTGCTGCTGCTGCACTGTCTGAACTTCACTTCCTTTACCTCCTCGGAAACCTGAAATATGCAGATGTTAGAAAGGTTAATGAACCAACAGATGCCCTAATGGAAGTAATAACAACATGACAGCAAACAACCAACAAACATGATGGGCTTAAGATTAAAGAACCAACATCGACAAACCAGATGGACAGAGATGTAGTGAGAGGAAAATCATATACCTAAAGCATCATATACCTAACTAACATCAACATACATACATCTATCTAACATCCATTGATCCGTGTAACAAGAGAGGAACAGGGAACAGTGACATGGACAAGAAGCATAGAGGCAAGGAAGAGAGGCTCACCCCAGGCCGCGGTCGAAGGAGAGTAGCCGCTGGCCACGCGCAGGAAGAGACGGTGGGAGGTGGTGGCGAGGGTCACGGCACCGTCCTTGGCTCGCCGGCTGCTGCGGAGGTGACCGGTGGTGGAGGACGGTAGGGGCAGGAGGAGTGGGCGTGTCGGGGCCGCGCTCGCCGGCTGCTGCAGGGGCCTGTACCAGAGGCGGGGCAGCGGAGGGTTCGGCCAGCTGGGCGCGCCGCGGCGGCGGGCCGGCAGCGGTGGCGGCTGCTAGGAACCCTAGCTGTCGCGCTCGGGAGGGAGATTGACGCAGGCGCGACCGCGGGGGGGAGGGGTACGGCGAGGGCGCGGTCGCGGGTGGAGGAGGGACGGTGAGGGAGGTGGTCGGCGGCGGAGGGTGGTCGGGTGCACGGCCGGGGATGGCGAGCACGGGGGAAGTGGTGGTCGGCGGGTGAGATGAGGCAGGGGAGGGATTAGAGTGTGGATTGGGGATTGGGGATTTTAGTGTGGGGGAGGCTTAGCAATGGCGCACCACCGAGGGGTGCGCCATGAGTAATTTAATCTAGCCCGACTTGTCAGGTTATATACCACCTAACCCTATCTACAACAGAACCCGCCCAC
>NW_025282106.1:0-1191 GCF_018294505.1 Triticum aestivum
AGTATATATAAGGAGGATCTTTGTAAACAAACGAACACTAAGAGCAGAATGTTCTTGCAACAAACATTATTGTGTGACATCGAAAGGCATCACTCTGCTTAAAGGGAAGGATGACTTAAGTGGCAGATGTATATGATTGCACCACTTGATCTGCACTTCTCTATATTATATGATGTACTGAAGAACTTGAGCAAAAAAAGATAAATAGGAACATATTTCTCACCTTGGAGGTGTTGCTGCTGCTGCACTGTCTGAACTTCACTTCCTTTACCTCCTCGGAAACCTGAAATATGCAGATGTTAGAAAGGTTAATGAACCAACAGATGCCCTAATGGAAGTAATAACAACATGACAGCAAACAACCAACAAACATGATGGGCTTAAGATTAAAGAACCAACATCGACAAACCAGATGGACAGAGATGTAGTGAGAGGAAAATCATATACCTAAAGCATCATATACCTAACTAACATCAACATACATACATCTATCTAACATCCATTGATCCGTGTAACAAGAGAGGAACAGGGAACAGTGACATGGACAAGAAGCATAGAGGCAAGGAAGAGAGGCTCACCCCAGGCCGCGGTCGAAGGAGAGTAGCCGCTGGCCACGCGCAGGAAGAGACGGCGGGAGGTGGTGGCGAGGGTCACGGCACCGTCCTTGGCTCGCCGGCTGCTGCGGAGGTGACCGGTGGTGGAGGACGGTAGGGGCAGGAGGAGTGGGCGTGTCGGGGCCGCGCTCGCCGGCTGCTGCAGGGGCCTGTACCAGAGGCGGGGCAGCGGAGGGTTCGGCCAGCTGGGCGCGCCGCGGCGGCGGGCCGGCAGCGGTGGCGGCTGCTAGGAACCCTAGCTGTCGCGCTCGGGAGGGAGATTGACGCAGGCGCGACAGCGGGGGGGAGGGGTACGGCGAGGGCGCGGTCGCGGGTGGAGGGGGGACGGTGAGGGAGGTGGTCGGCGGCGGAGGGTGGTCGGGTGCACGGCCGGGGATGGCGAGCAGGGGGGAAGTGGTGGTCGGCGGGTGAGATGAGGCAGGGGAGGGATTAGAGTGTGGATTGGGGATTGGGGATTTTAGTGTGGGGGAGGCTTAGCAATGGCGCACCACCGAGGGGTGCGCCATGAGTAATTTAATCTAGCCCGACTTGTCAGGTTATATACCACCTAACCCTATCTACAACAGAACCCGCCCAC
>NW_025282107.1:0-1191 GCF_018294505.1 Triticum aestivum
CGCACCGCCCCACGCCGCCCCACACCGCACTGCCCCCTCTTCTTCCCCTTCTCTAGTTCCACAGCTCCAGCGGAACCATGGCGTGACGGGCGTGGTGACCATGGCCACGCCGGCCGGGATGGCAGCGCCGCGCCATCCGTGTTGACCTTGTCGCGCCTGCTAGTCGAAAGACTATCGGATTTACCCGACGTTGTACCCCCCTCCTCTCCAACAAGTTACCTCTATATCTCTCACTCTAATGTTTTACTTGTGTGATGGATATTCAATATAAATCTGCATATTCAGTAGATCAATAGACTACGTGGTGATAATCATGTGACATTATTTCTGAACTATCAAGTAGTTATTATCAGTTCGATTACAATTGCATAATCTACCCATCAGTTGTAGACATTCTAATCGGTAAAAGAGAGTAGGTTCAGGAAATGTTTGACATGAACGCAGCAACAAGAGATACTCATTAAGAGCTAGGTCGAATCTCAAGTTATTTAGAATGTGTCCATGGACACACAGCAAGTATAGTTAGTATAGTAACCTTGTCTTGTTATAAAAGGGCCACTTTGAGTCTATATAGCTGATAGTAGTATAACTGATAGTAGTAGTATCTTATTAGTGCAGTCAGAGAGGCTGTGGTCTTAAGCACATTCTTGTACCAGGGGGCCTGGTAATTTTCTACTATCTAGGCATTTCCCCTTTGATATTACTATGGCTATGTAAGTATGCAACATTGTGGCAAAGTTTCAGCAAAATGAAGAAAAGCTAATTTTTTACTGAAGAATATGTCGAACTGACCACCATGTCCATCTAATATCTACTATTATATCAATTTGATTTCGATCTCTAGTTGTATGCTAACCTTTGTAGTGTCGATTGAATTGAGGTAAGCATGGAACATCAATGCTCATGAAAAATTGAGCCAAGAACTAGAAATAGTTTAGTTCGTTATGTAGTTATACTGCCATAACTGATACTATTGTTGATTTATAGGCTAGAAGGGCTAGATGATCAGTCCAGCAATGGTGTCAGGCATGGTTTGCTACATATGTAGACGCGCCATCTCTGAAAAACTGAGATCAGGTTAGCACAAATCATTTGTACCATCAGGCACTTAAATTATACTATGATGACTACGTGTTTGGTTTATTTGCACAAAGGAAACCATTAGTTGTTCACACTTTATTTATCATTGAG
>NW_025282108.1:0-1191 GCF_018294505.1 Triticum aestivum
TTTCAGGATTTTATAAAATGGTTTAGAATTTTACTAAACCAAAACAAAACAGAACAAAATAGAAAACCAGAAATAAAAGACAGAACAGAAACTTACCTGGACCTACCTGTCCAGCCCAGCCGGCCCAGCTCCCCCACCTGGCCGGCCCAGCCCACCTCCTCCCCCTTGTCATCTTCCTCCTCGCGCCAGTAGGCGCAGGCGCGTGGCCGGAGCGCGCGCGCACGCGCCCGAGCCACCTCCTGCTTGCCGCCTCGCCCCGGATCGGCTAAGGATGCCACGACACCCCCCCTGGAACCCCCTCGTCCGCTCCCTTGCCTCCCTGCTCTCTCCCTCTCACTCCCCTGCTCCTTTTCCCCTCATGGCCGAAGCCGCCATGGCCACTCCGCTGAGAAACACCGCGGCCAGCCACTCCCTCGCTCCCTCTCCGTGTTCCCGAGATCCGTATCGCCTCCAGCGTCATCCTCGCCAAACCAAGCATCACCGGAAGCCCTGCAATGCCGGCGCCATCATCTTCTTCTTCCTCGGGCACCGAAGGCCGTCATCGTCGATTCGTCGCCGTCGTCGCTTCCCCGAGCTCGTTGACCATCTCGACGTGACCACTGTGAGCTCATGATCCATTTCCCCCTATTACCGCACTCGATAGCGCTCTATAGTCGCGTATGTCGCCGAGCCCGAAAGCTCACCGCCGCCGGCCATGTCACCGTCGTGGCTACAGACGCCGTAGCTCGTTCCTGGGCGCGTCATAGCACTCGGTTTGCTCCCAGGAGATGACCCCGACCACCAGCTGGACCTGCCATGCACCAGAACTCCGAACCCGCGCTCGCCCGAACTCCGGTCGCCGCCGCGGGCCCCGTTCCGGTGAGCTCGGGCCACCTCAGCCCCTGCCGTTTGCACAGATGGATGCGGGCGACTCCCAGCTACGCGTAGAGCCCCTCAGTCGCCGATTTGGTCGCCGAAGGAGCGTTTCCGACGCCCTCCGCCGTTGCTGGCGTCGCCGGCGACAAGCCGCGGGTCAACTCCGGCGGGTTTGACCCGGGGTTTGACCCCCCTGACGTGTGGGCCCAGGCGCCTGCTAGATTAGTGTTAGATTAGTTAGCGCTAATTAACCTAGCTAATTAGATAGGCCACTGACATGCGGGCCCCGCCCGGCTAACTAAGTTAGTTAGGGCTAACTAACCTGGTTAGTTGACT
>NW_025282109.1:0-1191 GCF_018294505.1 Triticum aestivum
GTCGACTCCGGCCACCCCGACCCCAACGGGCTCCGCCAAGAGATGCGGGTTGTCCTCAGCTCCACTCCGGTGGCCTCCGCGGTCCATTTGGTGGCCGAAACGACCAAAACCACTCTCGCCGCCGCGCTAATGGTCGCCGCCGGCCAGAACTCCGGCGGGCTGACGTGGCCTAGTTAATTAGTCACTAACCCCCCCACCTACTGACGCTGACAAGTGGGCCCCAGGGCTTAGTCAAAGCTAACCAGCCCGGGTCAACGCGGGATTAGCCCCTGTGTCACTGACGTGTGGACCCCACACGTCAGGTTTGACCCGAGCCAGCCCTGTTGACCTGCTGATGCCACTGTGACGTCAGGCTGATGCAGTAATTGAATTTCTGGATTTAATTTAAATCAGGAAATTCCAGAATATTAATTAAACTTCAAAAATTCATAACTTTTATTCTGTAACTCCAAATTGGACAAATTATATATGAAAAATGATCAGAAAAATCCAATCTATCCATCTGTACTATTTTCATGCATGATCAAACAAGTTAAATTGATGATTCAAGCAGAACAAGGAAAAGCACTTTAAAAGGCCATATTTGAATTTGAAATTTGAATCTTTGATTCAAATTTGTTCAAACCCTTCTAGCTTTAGTTGCATTAGCCCAATACACTCATATTGCCATGTTTCATGCATGCATCATATTGTTGCACATTGTTTGGTGATGCTTGTGTATCGATGTCCTTTGCGACAGGATCTGTTCCCGAGGAGTACCGTGATTACCCTAACGAAGAACCGTATCCGTGCATCGAACCATCAGGCAAGCAACCAACCATTTGATCATATCGATACAATCCCATGTTCTCGCTTCTGCTCTCTTTTACTGCATTAAGACAACGCGATTCAAACTGCTGTGCGCTACGGTAGTTGAACCCATTTCCTCTGCATGACCTGTCATTGCCACAGTAACTAGATGAAACCCACTAGCATGTGTAGGAGTTGATTGAGCCCTATGTATGTGTTGTTCCTACCTTGCTATGCCTGCTATGCTTAGAGTCGTGTCAGGTCTGGTTCATCTGGGTGATGGGCTAGAGTGAAATGATTATGTCGGTAATGAGAGTGGTGTGGTGAACACGATTTGGTAAAGGTATCGATGAGAGGCCATGTAGGAGTATATGGTGGGTTGTTTCATTGAAGCCGACCTTA
>NW_025282110.1:0-1191 GCF_018294505.1 Triticum aestivum
TTAGTCTAAAACCTTTGCAAATATGTCTTGTAGATCAATGGCCAACGCTAATGTCAACATGAACTTCAACGCGTTCCTAGAGAAAACCAAGCTGAAAGATGATGGCAGCAACTATACGGACTGGGTCCGGAACCTGAGGATCATCCTCATAGCTGCCAGGAAACAATATGTCCTAGAAGGACCGCTAGGTGACGCTCCCGTCCCAGAGAACCAAGACATTATGAATGCTTGGCAAACTCGCGCTGATGATTACTCCCTCGTTCAGTGCGGCATGCTTTACAGCTTAGAACCGGGGCTCCAAAAACGTTTTGAGCATCACGGAGCATATGAGATGTTCGAAGAGCTGAAACTAGTTTTCCAAGCTCATGCCCGGGTCGAGAGATATGATGTCTCCGACAAGTTCTACAGTTGTAAGATGGAGGAAAACAGTTCTGTCAGTGAGCACATCCTGAAGATGTCTGGGTTGCACAACCGTATGACCCAGTTGAACATTAACCTCCCAGATGAGGCGGTCATTGACAGAATCCTCCAGTCGCTCCCACCAAGCTACAAGAGCTTTGTGATGAACTACAACATGCAGGGGATGGAAAACACCATTCCTGAAGTGTTCTCGATGCTGAAGTCAGCAGAGGCTGAAATCAAGAAAGAACATCAAGTGTTGATGGTCAATAAGACCACTAAGTTCAAGAAGGGCAAGGGTAATAAGAACTTCAAGAAGGACGGCAAGGAGGTTGCCGCGCCTGGTAAGCCAGTTACCGGGAAGAAGTCAAAGAATGGACCCAAGCCTGAGACTGAGTGCTTTTATTGCAAGGGGAAGGGTCACTGGAAGCGAAACTGCCCCAAATACTTAGCGGATAAGAAGGCCGGCAAAACCAAAGGTATATTTGATATACATGTAATTGATGTGTACCTTACCAGTACTCGTAGTAACTCCTGGGTATTTGATACCGGTGCCGTTGCTCATATTTGTAACTCACAGCAGGAGCTGCGGAATAAACGGAGACTGGCGAAGGACGAGGTGACGATGCGCGTCGGGAATGGTTCCAGAGTCGATGTGATCGCCGTCGGCACGCTGCCTCTACATTTACCTATGGGATTAGTTTTGAACCTTAATAATTGTTATTTAGTGCCAAGTTTGAGCATGAACATTGTATCTGGATCTCGTTTAATACGAGATGGCTACTCATTTAA
>NW_025282111.1:0-1190 GCF_018294505.1 Triticum aestivum
TTTGATCACACTATCAAAACGTTTATTCCAACTCCGAGAGGCTTGCACCAGTCCATAAATGGATCGCTGGAGCTTGCACACTTTGTTAGCTCCCTTTGGATCGACAAAACCTTCTGGTTGCATCATATACAACTCTTCTTCCAGAAATCCATTCAGGAATGCAGTTTTGACATCCATTTGCCAAATTTCATAATCATAAAATGCGGCAATTGCTAACATGATTCGGACGGACTTAAGCATCGCTACGGGTGAGAAGGTCTCATCGTAGTCAATTCCTTGAACTTGCCGAAAACCTTTTGCGACAAGTCGAGCTTTGTAGACAGTAACATTACCATCAGCGTCAGTCTTCTTCTTAAAAATCCATTTATTCTCAATTGCTTGCCGATCATCGGGCAAGTCAACCAAAGTCCATACTTTGTTCTCATACATGGATCCCATCTCAGATTTCATGGCTTCAAGCCACTTTACAGAATCTGGGCTCACCATCGCTTCTTCATAGTTCGTAGGTTCATCATGATCTAGTAGCATGACCTCCAGAACAGGATTACCGTACCACTCTGGTGCGGATCTTACTCTGGTTGATCTACGCGGTTCAGTAGTATCTTGATCTGAAGTTTCATGATCATTATCATTGGCTTCCTCACTAACTGGTGTAGGTGTCACTGAAACAGTTTTCTGTGATGAACTACTTTCCAGTAAGGGAGCAGATACAGTTACCTCGTCAAGTTCTACTTTCCTCCCACTCACTTCTTTCGAGAGAAACTCCTTCTCTAGAAATGATCCATTCTTAGCAACGAATGTTTTGCCTTCGGATCTGTGATAGAAGGTGTACCCAACAGTTTCCTTTGGGTATCCTATGAAGACACATTTCTCCGATTTGGGTTCGAGCTTATCAGGTTGAAGCTTTTTCACATAAGCATCGCAGCCCCAAACTTTAAGAAACGACAACTTTGGTTTCTTGCCAAACCACAGTTCATAAGGCGTCGTCTCAACGGATTTTGATGGTGCCCTATTTAACGTGAATGCGGCCGTCTCTAAAGCATATCCCCAAAATGATAGCGGTAAATCAGTAAGAGACATCATAGATCGCACCATATCTAGTAAAGTACGATTACGACGTTCGGACACACCATTACGCTGTGGTGTTCCGGGTGGCGTGAGTTGCGAAACTATTCCACAGTTTTTCAAAT
>NW_025282112.1:0-1190 GCF_018294505.1 Triticum aestivum
ATCGACAAAGCCCATGAATTGACTCTGGATCCTGTCATGATTAGTAGAACAAGAAACAAAACCCAAAAATAATGTTCCTATAACTACTAGGATGTGGTGGTAAAACGCTCACAGTAAAGCAAATATCAATGTCTTACAAGTTCTTACCATGCAGCAGGCGGTGATCGGCAACCAGCGGTGTCAAGTAACTCCGAATATTGAGTAAAGCGATTGCCAGGGGAGCGTACGTATACACGGTGTAGAAATATGTGGAGCTGGGTTGGCTATATATGGTAGCAAAAGATTAGCAATAATCAATTCAAAGATGCAATGTTGAATAAACGCTCAACGACGGTACTGTGCTGGTCCTAGGCTAGACCGGACTAGAGACGCGAGCCTAGAACACTAATGAGGTCACGGCGTAGCACAACTAGCATCAATGAAGGATACTAAGTAGCTCTTGACAGCAAGATATAAGTGAAGATCACAACAGCAGTGAAGATAATGAGGTGAAACAACAGGCAAGCAGGATATATCAACAACTTTGTCTCCAACTTTCCTCTGAAAAAGTTTGTGCCGATTTTTTTTTCTTCTCTCTTTTTTTCCTCACACTTTTTTTTTTCTCTCCTTTTTTTTTCTCTGACTTTTTTTTCCTTTTTTTTTCTCTCGTTTTTTCTCTCTCTTTTTTTTCTCCCTCTTTCCAAAACAAACTAGATAAGATGCAGATTGGATCAAGTGAAGATGTGAACGATCTCAACTATTATTATGACAATGAATGGTGCGTAGCACGTGGTGAAAATTAATGGATGGGATGGTGGACAGCGGAAGGGATAATGATGCAGCGGCGGCGTGACTAATGTGAACAGAACTCGAAACTCTAAAAGAACTAGACACTAAGACCAGCAACTAACACGACGATGCAACCGATAATTCAACTATGCAAGCAATGAATAGAAAATTGCAAAGGCTCAGACTGGCTTGGACCAAGGATGAATAGATCTAACTCTTTTTTGTGGCTTTTTCTTGGACAATAGGTAAGAAAATAAATCTAATCTAGGAAAACTGGAAATTCTCACCGAGCAACCTGAAAACTGATACCACTTGATAGAGGCGAGGGTCCCGATCTTTCGATGAGATGATAACTATCGATTTGGTGGAGACGACTTTGACAATCCGACTACAAACGTGCACGACGTTGCGCCTTAGCAATC
>NW_025282113.1:0-1190 GCF_018294505.1 Triticum aestivum
TGGTTCATCTGGGTGATGGCTAGAGTGAAATGGTTATGTCGGTAATGAGAGTGGTGTGGTGAACACGATTTGGTAAAGGTATCGATGAGAGGCCATGTAGGAGTACATGGTGGGTTGTTTCATTGAAGCCGACCTTAAGCACTGAGATCTGTATGTGTGATTTAAGAATCAGCTACTACCATGCATTGGGCCCGAAACCAATGGACCCTCTCGGCTTCTTATTCACCCTAGTTCTCCGTCCAGGAGTTGCAAGTAGTTTCTGGTGTTTGTAGCCTACTGGAGGCCGTGGACAGCGCTGACCGTAGGGGTGGGATGTGATGCGGTAGGTACGTGGCCGGGTGTACCGAATACCCGTTAGGTATCTCGGGAACCCTGTTCACATCGTTCGGGGCCGTATGGGAAACCTCGGCCGGACTCCCTGCGGATGGAACCTGGATAGGCGATAAACCTGGACTGGAGGCTTAGGTGATTAGGTAGGTCGTGGCCGACACCCACGTTGGGCTTCCGCTTGATGGTTGCCGAGTACATGTCGTGTAAACGACGGTAAGAGGTGAGAGCGTGTATGAAGAAGTACATCCCTGCAGGGTTATCATGATCTATTCGAATAGCCGCGTCCGCGGTAAAGGACTACTTGGTTGCCTATACAGTTCATAGACAATGTAAATGGAAACTACTAAAAGCCTCAAGATAAGTGTGAGTGCCGAGGATGTCTCTTCCGTAGGAAGACGGAGGTGGATCCTCGGTAGTGTATTGAAGTGGTGAGTAGTGGACTCGTGTGCGCAAAACCATTTCAAGTTGAAGTATCGTAGGATAGTCTAGCCAAGAGTCAAAGCTGGCTTGCTGCAATAACTCCACCAACCCTTCTTGATAATATGCATGTATGTAGGATCTGATGTAAGTCTTGCTGAGTACCTTTGTACTCATGTTGCTATAATTTACATTTTTACAGAAGACGCTGCAACCCCTTCTGATGGGTTCTATGTAGACGTTGACATCAACGAGTAGGCTAAAGGCCCAGGTGGTGATCCTGAGCTTGTGAAGGACCACGTAGTATAGTTAGGCTTTCCAAGCCTCTTTTATTTTACTAGTTGTCTGTACTCAGACAAGTTACTTCCGCTGCTGGTTTGTATGACTGTATGACTTGTATGTTGGGTCGTGGGACCCGTACCTTTGTGTATGCTATGTATGGC
>NW_025282114.1:0-1190 GCF_018294505.1 Triticum aestivum
CAAGGTCGATAGAAGTATATTGGATATACATTGTGTTGATGTGTACTTTACTAGTACTCCTAGTAGCACCAGGGTATTAGATACCGGTTCGGTTGCTAAGTGTTAGTAACTCGAAATAAAAGCTACGGAATAAACGGAGACTAGCTAAAGGTGAGCTGACGATATGTGTTGGAAATGTTTCCAATGTTGATATGATCAAGCATCGCACGCTCCCTCTACCATCGAGATTGGTGTTAAAACCTGAATAATTGTTATTTGGTGTTTGCGTTGAGCATAGACATGATTGGATTATGACTATCGCAATACGATTATTCATTTAAAGAGAATAATGGTTACTCTATTTATTTGAATAATACCTTCAATGGTCTTGCACCTAAAATGAATGGTTCATTGAAATCTCGATCGTAGTGATACACATGTTCATGCCAAAAGATAGTAATGATAGTACCACCTACTTGTGGCACTGCCACGTAAGTCATATCGGTATAAAATGCATGAAGAAGCTCCATGTTGATGGATCTTTGGACTCACTCATTTTTGAAAAGTTTGAGACATGCGAACCATGTCTATTGGTGTATATGCATGAAGAAACTCCATGCAAATGGACCGTTTGAACTCACTTGATTTTGAATCACTTGAGACATGCAAATCATACCACATGGGCAAGATGACTGAAAGCCTCGTTTTAGTAAGACAGAACAAGATAGCAACTCGTTGGAAGTAACACATTTTGATGTGTGCAGTCCAATGAGTGCTGAGGCATGCAGTGAATATCGTTATGTTCTTACTTCACAGATGATTCGAGTAGATGTTGAGAATATTTTCTTGATGAAACACAAGTCTGAATTATTGAATGGTTCAAGTAATTTCAGAGTGAAGTAGAAGATCATTGTGACAAGAGGATAAAATGTCTATGATATGATCATAGAGATGAATATCTGAGTTACGAGTTTTGGCACGCAATTAAGACATTGTGGAAATTGTTTTACAATTAATACCGCCTGGAACACCATAGTGTGATGGTGTGTCCGAACATCATAGTTGCACCCTATTGGATATGGTGGGTACCATGATGTCTCTTATCGAATTACCACTATCGTTCATGGGTTAGGCATTAGAGACATCCGCACTCACTTTAATAGGGTACCACGTAATTCCGTTGAGATGACACCGGTTTAGAGAAACCTATG
>NW_025282115.1:0-1190 GCF_018294505.1 Triticum aestivum
CGAGTTTTGGATTTACTAGAATTTAAAAACCAGGCATCTCAATGTTTTGCCAGCAATCAACGGTGCCCCGGTGTTTGAAATTCATTCCCATATCTTGCATGGGACCTAAGCATGCACCCAAGGACATAGATTTGATTTTTCAACCAATTTATATGCACTGGAGCATGTGCATGTAGTTCAAATTTTAATTATGCGCATAAAATGCATTGAAAACTCAGTTAATGAATAAAAATGTCCAAACGAACCCCAAAAAATCACAAAAAATCACACAAAACTTCTGTTGTTCTATGTTGACACGAGAATAAATTTGAAAGCAATAAGAGGCAATGGATATCGTTTCGTCCACAAAGATGGGACGTTCCCTACCGAAAACTATCATGCTTGTTGTGAGAAGCTCCGGTTTGTGAGAAGCATATACCCAAACCTGCCCCAAATGGGACAAAATTTGTACCACGGCATGTTGATGCCGCTCCATGATAGCATGCCAAGTTTCATGAATTTCAGACGAGTTTGAGATTTACTAGAATTTAGAAACCAGGCATCTCAATGTTTTGCCGGCAATCAACGGTGCCCCGGTGTTTGAAATTCATTCCCATTTCTTGCATGGGATCTAAGCATGCACCCAAGGACACAAATTTTATTTCAACCAATTTATATGCACTTGAGCATGTGCATGTAGTTCAAATTTTAATTATGCACATAAAATGCATTGCAAACTCAGTTAATGCATAAAAATGTCCAAACGAACCCCGAAAAATCACAAAAAATCACACAACACTCCTGTTGTTCTATGTTGACACGAGAGAAAATTTTGAAAGCAATAACAGGCAATGGATATCGTTTCGTTCACAAAGGTGGGATGTTCCATACCGAAAACCATCATGCTTGCCGTGAGAAGCTCCGGTTTGTGAGAAGCATATACCCAAACTTGCCCCAAATGGGACTAAATTTGTACCACGGCATGTTGATGCCGCTCCATGATAGCATGCCAAGTTTCATGAATTTCAGACGAGTTTTGGATTTACTAGAATTTAAAAACCAGGCATCTCAGTGTTTTGCCAGCAATCAACGGTGCCCGGGAGTTTGAAATTCATTCTCATTTCTTGTATGGGACCTAAGCATGCACCGAAGGACACATATTTGATTTTTCAACCAATTTATATGAACTGGAGCATGTGCATGTAGTTCAA
>NW_025282116.1:0-1190 GCF_018294505.1 Triticum aestivum
AGGGAGTCCGGCCGAGGTTTCCCATACGGCCCCGAACGATGTGAACAGGGTTCCCGAAATACCTAACGGGTATTCGGTACACCGTGCCACGTACCTACCGCATCACAGCCCACCCCTACGGTCAGCGCTGTCCACGGCCTCCAGTAGGCTACAAACACCAGAAACTACTTGCAACTCCTGGACGGAGAACTAGGGTGAATAAGAAGCCGAGAGGGTCCATTGGTTTCGGGCCCAATGCATGGTAGTAGCTGATTCTTAAATCACACATACAGATCTCAGTGCTTAAGGTCGGCTTCAATGAAACAACCCACCATGTACTCCTACATGGCCTCTCATCGATACCTTTACCAAATCGTGTTCACCACACCACTCTCATTACCGACATAATCATTTCACTCTAGCCCATCACCCAGATGAACCAGACCTGACCCGACTCTAAGCATAGCAGGCATAGCAAGGTAGGAACAACATATACATATGGCTCAATCAACTCCTACACATGCTAGTGGGTTTCATCTAGTTACTGTGGCAATGACAGGTTATGCAGAGGAAATGGGTTCAACTACCGTAGCACACAGCAGTTTGAATCGCGTTGTCTTAATGCAGTAAAAGAGAGCAGGAGCGAGAACATGGGATTGTATCGATATGATCAAATGGTTGGTTGCTTGCCTGATGGTTCAATGCACTGATACGGTTCTTCGTTAGGGTAATCACGGTACTCCTCGGAGGCAGAACCTGTCGCAAAGGACACCGATACACAACCATCACCAAACAATGTGCAACAGTATGATGCATGCAGGAAACATGGCAATATGAGTGTGTTGGGCTAATGCAACTAAGACCAGAAGGGTTTGAACCAATTTGAATCAAAGATTCAAATTTCAAACTCAAACATGGCCTTTTAAAGTGCTTTTCCTTGTTCTGCATTAAACATCAAGTTAACTTGTTTAGTCATGCATGAAAATAGTACAGATGGATAGATTGGATTTTTCTGATCATTTTTCATATATAATTTGTCTGATTTGGAGTTACAGAATAAAAGTTATGAATTTTTGAAGTTTAAATTATATTCTGGAATTTCCTGATTTAATTTAAATCCAGAAATATATATATTGCGCCAGCATGACGTCAGCACGACGTCAGCGGTCAACTGCGGCTGGCTGGGGTCAAACCTGACGTGTGGGGTCCAC
>NW_025282117.1:0-1190 GCF_018294505.1 Triticum aestivum
CACCATTCAAAGCCACATCATCATTTTTCAACCCTTACTGACTTCATTTGTTATTTTTCATGCATTTACTAATTATTTTGAGCTATAAGACCCGAAAATTGAAAAGCATTTCAAATGAACTCTGAAAAGGTTGAAAGTTGGCATGGTATCATCATTTCATCCACATAGCATGTGCAAGAAAGTTGAGAGGGTTACGGCAAAAACTGGATGCACTTCGTGTACAAAACGGACAATCTTTTTCAAAGTATCAGGATTTCATACGGAAACTCGTCTGTTAAAAAGGGATTTCATTTTTTTAAAACTTATTTGAACTCCTGACTTTTTGTGTGTTCAAACTGCATCATTCAAAGCCACATATCATTTTTCAATCCTTTCTGACTTCATTTGTTATTTTTCATGCATTTACTAATTATTTTGAGCTATAAGACCATAAAATTGCAAAGCATTTCAAATGAACTCTGAAAAGGTTTAAAGTTGGCATGGTATCATCATTTCATCCACATAGAATGTTCAAGAAAGTTGAGAGGGTTACGGCAAAAACTGGATGCACTTCGTGTACAAAACGGACAATCTCTTTCAAAGTATCATGATTTCATACGGAAACTCGTCTGTTACAAAGGGATTTCATTTTTTAAAACTTATTTGAACTCCTGACTTTTTGTGTGTTCAAAATGCACCATTCAAAGCCACATCATCATTTTTCAATCCTTTCTGACTTCATTTGCTATTTTTCATGCATTTACTAATTATTTTGAGCTATAAGACCCTAAAATTGAAAAGCATTTCAAATGAGCTCTGAAAAGGTTGAATGTTGGCATGGTATCATCATTTCATCCACATAGCATATGCAAGAAAGTTGAGAGGGTTACGGCCAACACTGGATGCACTTCGTGTACAAAACGGACAATCTCTTTCAAAGTATCAGGATTTCATACGGAAACTCGTCTGTTACAAAGGGATTTCATTTTTTTAAACTTATTTGAACTCCTGACTTTTTGTGTGTTCAAATTGTACCATTCAAAGCCACATCATCATTTTTCAACCCTTACTGACTTCATTTGTTATTTTTCATGCATTTACTAATTATTTTGAGCTATAGGACCCGAAAATTGAAAAGCATTTCAAATGAACTCTGAAAAGGTTGAAAGTTGGCATGGTATCATCATTTCATCCACATAGCATGTGCAAGA
>NW_025282118.1:0-1190 GCF_018294505.1 Triticum aestivum
ATAGTTGATGTTCTCGTAGCTTTTCCAGCACAAGACGAAGATGTTCAGCATGTTCTTCTTCGTTCTTGGAAAATATCAGGATATCATCCAGATAAACCACGACGAACTTGTCGAGGTAATCCATGAATATGTAGTTCATCAGACGAGAGAAGGTGGCTGGAGCATTGGTTAAACCAAAAGACATGACGGTGTACTCGTATGAACCATAGCGAGTCACGAAGGCGGTCTTTGGGATATCCTCTTCGCGAACACGGATCTGGTGGTAGCCCAACCTCAAGTCGAGCTTAGAGAACACTGACGAACCCGCCAGTTGATCATACAGATCATTGATCCGAGGAAGAGGGTATTTATTCTGAATGGTAGCTTGGTTTATAGGACGGTAGTCCTGAACTAACCGGTTTGTCCCATCCTTCTTCTTGACAAAGAGAGAAGGTGCTCCCCAAGGAGAGCAACTTGGGTGAATGAATCCTTTGCGAAGAGACTTGTCGATTTCCTCCTTAAGCTCAAGGAGTTCATGCGGCGGCATTTTGTAGGGTCGCTTGGCTATAGGAGTGGTGCCTGGTTTCAAGTCGATGATGAATTCGACAGCTCTAGCAGGGGGAATCCCCGGAAGTTCTTCAGGAAAGATGTCGAGGAATTCACGCACGACGGGAATGTTTTCAATGCCCTCGAGTGGTGCAGCGTTCAATGCATTCAATGCATAGAGCCTTGCCTCGGCATTTTGCACCAGATGGGCTTGGTAAGTAACTATCTCATCCGAAGGGTGTAGCAGATGGATGGTCTTAGTGGTGCAAACGATTGAAGCAGTATGCGCTGTTAACCAATTCATTCCCAGAATGAGATCAATGCTACAGGACTTCAGTACGATGGGAGAGACAAGAAATTCCAGTCCTTCAATTTCAACAGTAACATCGCGACTGACCATAGAGGTTTGACATTGGCCCGCTGGGGTGTGTACCACTAGCGGAGTGTTTATCTCTTCGTGATTAATGCCATGCAGGAATGCAAATTCTGCTGAAATGAATGAGTGGGATGCTCCTGTATCAAATAAAACGGATGCTGGTACTGAATTTACGAGGAGTGTACCCATCACAGTAGCAGGCTGGTCTTGAGCTTCGCTGAGATCAACGTGGTTGGCATGAGCACGACCTTGAGACTTAGCATTGTTGTTGCGGGGCTGGTTGTTACCA
>NW_025282119.1:0-1190 GCF_018294505.1 Triticum aestivum
CAGAATGCCAGAATAAAAGGGGGATAGCTAATCCTGTCGAAGACTACGCTTCTGGTCACCTTCGTCTTACAGCATATAGAAGAGAGTAGATTGTAGTCCTCCAAGTAGCATCTTCAAGTAGCATATCCAAGCAGCATCTCCAAGTAGCATCGCATAGCATAACCCTACCCGGCGATCCTCTCCTCGTCGCCCTGCGGAAAAGCGATCACCGGGTTGTATGTGGAACTTGGAAGGGTGTGTTTTATTAAGTATCCGGTTCTAGTTGTCATAAGGTCAAGGTACAACTCCAAGTCGTCCTGTTACCGAAGATCACGGCTATTCGAATAGATTAACTTCCCTGCAGGGGTGCACCACATAGCCCAACACGCTCGATCCCATTTGGCCGGACACACTTTCCTGGGTCATGCCCGGCCTCAGAAGATCAACACGTCGCAGCCCCACCTAGGCAAAACAGAGAGGCCAGCACGCCGGTCTAAACCTAAGCGCGCAGGGGTCTGGGCCCATCGCCCTGAGCACACCTGCATGTTGCGTACGCGGCCGGTGAGCAGACCTAGCAACCTCCATTACAAAGGAAGTTGCGTTAACGCAGTCCAACCCGGCGCGCGCCGCTCCGTCGCTGACGTCTGAAGTGCTTCGGCTGATACCACGACGTCGGGATACCCATAACTACTCCCACGTAGATGGTTAGTGCGTATAGGCTCATAGCCAGACTCAGATCAAATACCAAGATCTCGTTAAGCGTGTTAAGTATCCGCGAACGCCGAACAGGGCCAGGCCCACCTGTCTCCTAGGTGGTCTCAACCTGCCCTGCCGCTCCGCCACAAAGTAACAGTCGGGGGCCGTCGGGAACCCAGGCCCACCACTACCTGGATGGAGCCACCTGCCCCTTCAGCCCCCAACTCCGAATAGTATCACAGGTAATGTAACAGTGTAAAGTATATAGTATATGCCCGTGATCACCTCCCGAAGTGATCACAGCCCAGTAGTATAGCATGGCAGACTGACAAGAATGTAGGGCCAATGATGATAAACTAGCATCCTATACTAAGCATTTAGGATTGCAGGTAAGGTATCAACAGATGTAGCGACAATGTCAGGCTATGCATCAGAATAGGATTAGCGAAAGCAGTAACATGCTACACTACTCTAATGCAAGCAGTATAGAGAAGAGTAGGCGATATCTGGTGATC
>NW_025282120.1:0-1190 GCF_018294505.1 Triticum aestivum
TTTACAAACCGGCAATTTTGGTAATATTAAACCGGCAAGTTCTACATCTTTAAACCGGCTGAATATCAGATGAGTATTTCAAGACCAATATTTCTTAAGCCGGTGCTTTGGAAACCGATTCAAGTGGATTGTTTCTTACAATATTTCTCTACAAGAGACCAATGCCAGCAAATTGACTCTGAAGCTGGCCTATTGACCCGGATTTCTCAAAAGAAGTATCTGGATTTTTTGCATTCACAAAGTTTGAACATATCTACTAAAGGAGATTTTCTATGAGTTCATGGGCATGTATCAAGAAAGAAATGACAAGGATTTGAAGATGATCAGGTGCCGGCTTACAAAATTTAACCCGGAGCACAACCTATCAAGTTTGTTCTTGTGTTTATTTTACAGGATCAGTTTAACATGGATAAATCCAAATTAAACTGGGGGCTAATGTCGGGGATATATCCCGCGGTATGACCCGGCCGGAATTGGCGACTCACTGGTGACCTGCCCGGAGCTTGGCGATTCACAGAAAACCTGCCCGATCTTGGCGACTCATCAGTAACCCGGCGGGCGGGTCAGATGGACAACAAGGCTCAAAGCCCAGAAGGCCGGCTCACGTTATGATGGGCCGGATTAAGAGGAAAGGGATGACGAATATTTCCTTTACGAGGAAGTAAGACCCGGACTTGTAATTAACTTGTAAGAGAAGATAGACTAGTCCTAGTCCTATTAGGACTCCACATGTAACCCGCCCCTCTAACTTATATAAGGAGGGACAGGGCACCCCAAAGAGGGACAAGCAACAAGAAATAATCTCTAGGGCTAAACACCGAGAGCAGGAGCCGGCGACTCTCCCGTGATCATAATGAGACCTAGCCTCAACAACACGTAGGGTTGTTACCGGATGATGTTTCCCGGGGCCCGAAGCTGTCTAAACCCTTGTCTTGTGCGTTGATCCGCCCTGCGTCTCTCATCCCAATCAACCCCTCTCAAGCTACTACATAGATGCGCTGGCCTCACGACTAAGTCCTCACGCTAAGGACATCTGCCATGACAATTCCACGACACGCTAGTTCCGGGCCGGATCCCGCCGGATCCGGCCGGAGACGGCGACGGCGAGCGGTGGTGCGGCGAGGACGGCGGCGGAGCGGGAGGTCGGCGAAGCGGAGCTGGCGGCGGGGCGGCGCGGCCACCGGGCGGCA
>NW_025282121.1:0-1190 GCF_018294505.1 Triticum aestivum
GCCGTTTCATGGACTATTACTCACCGTTTTGGGGTCCCGAAGCGATTTCCATGGTTGTCGAAATCCAAGGTGCGCTTACGTGTCGGTCATCAACAATCACAGTTTGGGCCGATTCTGGCCCGTTTCTTGGACTACTACTCTATTTTGGGGTCACAGAGTCATTTCCATGATTGACGAACCCCAGGGCGCGTTTACGTGTCGGTCATCAACACTCACATATTTGGCCGAATCGTGTCCGTTTCGTGCACTATTACTCAGCGTTTTGGAGACCCAGAGGGATTTCCACGATTGATGAACCCCGGGGTGCATTTATGTGTCTTTCGTCAACACTCACAGTTTTGGCCAATTCTGACATGTTTCGTGGACTATTACTCATGGTTTTGGGGTCCCGAAGTGATTTCCATAGTTGTTGAACTCCAAGGTGTGCTTACGTGTTGGTCATCAACACTCACAGTTTTGGTTGATTCTGGCCGTTTCATGGACTATTACTCACCGTTTTGGGGTCCCGAAACGATTTCCATGGTTGTCGAACTCCAAGGTGCGCTTACGTGTCGGTCATCAACAATCACAGTTTGGGCCGATTCTGGCCCGTTTCTTGGACTACTACTCTATTTTGGGGTCACAGAGTCATTTCCATGATTGACGAACCCCAGGGCGCGTTTACGTGTCGGTCATCAACACTCACATATTTGGCTGAATCGTGTCCGTTTCGTGCACTATTACTCAGCATTTTGGAGACCCAGAGGGATTTCCACGATTGATGAACCCCGGGGTGCATTTATGTGTCTTTCGTCAACACTCACAGTTTTGGCCAATTCTGACATGTTTCGTGGACTATTACTCACGGTTTTGGGGTCTCGAAGTGATTTCCATAGTTGTTGAACTCCAAGGTGTGCTTACGTGTTAGTCATCAACACTCGCAGTTTTGGCCGATTCTGGCCCGTTTCATGGACTATTACTCACGGTTTTGGGGTCCCGATGCGATTTCCATAGTTGTTGAACTCCAAGGTGTGCTTACGTGTTGGTCATCAACACTCACAGTTTTGGTTGATTCTGGCCGTTTCATGGACTATTACTCACAGTTTTGGGGTCCCGAAGCGATTTCCATGGTTGTCGAACTCCAAGGTGCGCTTACGTGTCGGTCATCAACAATCACAGTTTGGGCCGATTCTGGCCCGTTTCTTGGACTA
>NW_025282122.1:0-1190 GCF_018294505.1 Triticum aestivum
AAAGGCCAGATCTCAGATATAAGATGAACTTATACCAAGGGAATAATTGATTTTAAAAGAAGCTTCGATGAGAAGATGTACATCGTGTCCATGGGCATGAACGCAAAGTTCAAGGTCGACTCCCACTTCTCCAATGCACAACCTTTCATTCACTTCTCGCGCTCAATGAAGTTGTAGTTTTGAAATTTTATCTGGCAAAATACCAGAAGAGTACGACTCGTGAAAACTTTCGAGTTCACACCCATTAAGGAAGGCATAGGTTCAACCCATCGGGGCATCTTAGAATCATATACCAGAATCTTTAGAAGTAATTAACTCAAGCTCGAAGACAGAGCATGGTTAAGAAAGCAGAGGATACAATTTACCAAAGGCATTATGTATCAGAGGAAAGGCTCACAAGGTTATTGAATATGAAGGGCGTTGTCAGATAAAATCCAACAAAGGATCTGGTGGTCCACAAGGGATCTGACGTGAGCATCAGTACTCAACTAGAGGAAGAAGATTGCAAGGAGATCAGATTATAGAAACAACTGACTAACTCAATTGTCAAATGCAAAGGAATTATGATTTCCAAATCAAGGGATCAGAAGCAATGCTCTGAGTAGGGATGGATAAGTTGA
Organism: Triticum aestivum; assembly: GCF_018294505.1. Taxonomy (NCBI): domain Eukaryota; kingdom Viridiplantae; phylum Streptophyta; class Magnoliopsida; order Poales; family Poaceae; genus Triticum; species Triticum aestivum. The sequence goes on from NW_025282122.1 coordinate 621, forward strand.
ATAGCCTTACGGTACAATCAATGACAATTGGATTGGTCGAGAACCAATTCTAGTTAAAAGAATGGCAGCTTAGCCGGAGAAGTAATTTATAAGGATCAATGATGATTGCGGGCATTCGCAAACATATTGAGTCAACAGACTCAAAATGATAATGACAAGGAATGTCATTAAGACTACGAGACTTATGGGATTAACCATAATGCGAGCAAGCAAGAATTTCAAGAGCCAAAGGCTCCAGAGGATTTTCGGAAGATCGAATAGTATTTTGAAGACTTTTGTGAAACTCATGAACAACTGGGGATGAGCGGATACTTGACAAGTGCGGGGATTTATTTGAAGGGGTATTCATGTGGCAAAGAACTGCTAGGCAGTAGGCACGAAGTATTCTCGGAACAATAGAGAAAACTTCAGGTATCTTGTAATAACAAGAACAATGGGGAATGATCGTAAGAATGGCAAGTGTAAGTAGTTATCCATAAGGATTTATCGGTGGTCGGGAATAGCAAAAGTGATGGGCACAAAGTCTCGAGAGAATATCAAAGAGTATCTCTGAAATCTTCTGGTGCAGTC
>NW_025282123.1:0-1190 GCF_018294505.1 Triticum aestivum
GCCATAATTCATTTTCTGGAATTATTTTTAATTCTAAATATTCAGGAAATTCCAGAAAATTGTAAAAACTTCTAAAAATCATAGAAATTCAACCGTAACTCCAAATTAAATAATTTATATATGAAAAATTATCAGAAAAATTCAAGGAATCCATCTGTACCATTTTCATGCATGTTAGAACAACTTATAGCTGCTGTTTAGCACAAATCAATTAAAGGGCATTAAATAATCACTTATGGAGTTTGAATTTGAATCTTGTATTCAAACCAACCTCATTTAATCTGTTGCTAGTTGCATTAGCCCAAAACACATTCATATTGCCATGTCATAGCATGCATCATATTGTGCATTGCATTGATTGTGTTCCCTTCTGTGTTGCCGGTATTTGTTCCCTCTCGATAGACGTGATACCGATGATGTGATCGTTGACACTGATGAAGACCCAATGTTATCTTCAGAAGTGCCAGGCAAGCAAAACCCCCTTGTTCATTCCGATACAATCCCACTCTCTCGCTCCTGCTCTCTTTTACTGCATTAGGACAACACCAATTCAACTGTTACATGCTGCGGTAGTTGAACCCCTTTATCCTTTGCATGACCTGTCATTGCCACAGTAAATAGATGAAACCCACTAGCATGAGTAGGAGTTGTTTGAGCCCTGATGTGCCTACTCATTTATGTTTGTTTGTCATTCCTGCTACTGCTTAGAGTTGAGTCGGGTCCGATTCATCGGGGATGAATCAGAGGCGTGTGAACCTGTCCTACTGTGTGAGAGCTAAGTGTGTGAATACGATTTGGTAAAGGTAGCGGTGAGAGGCCATGTAGGAGTACATGGTGGGTTGTCTCATTGCAGCCGTCCTCAGGAACTGAGTTCTGTGTTTGTGATCCATGATTCAGCTACTACCACGCATTGGGCCCGAAACCAATGGACCCTCTCGGCTTCTTAATCACCCTTGTCCTCTGTCCAGGAGTTGCAAGTAGTTTCTGGTGTTTGTAGTATGCTGGAGGCCGTGGGCAGCGCTGACCGTAGGGGTGGGCTGTGATGCGGTAGGCACGTGGCCGGGTAAACCGGGCACCCGTTTGGTGTCACGGAACCCTGTACACATCGTTTGGGGCTGTGAGCGAAACTCCGGCCGGATCTCCTCATGGATGGAACCCGAATAGGCGATAAACCTGGACTAGAGACTTAG
>NW_025282124.1:0-1190 GCF_018294505.1 Triticum aestivum
TAAGAGAGGCTACTAAAGATAAACAACTAGATAGTCAGATCCCACACATACCAAGCATTTCAATAACATACACACAACATGCTCGATATGTGCAATACAACATGGCATCACAAAATGACTCTACGACTCAAGTAGTTTATTCAATAGGCTCCAAGGAGCGAGACATTACAAGCATGGGTCTCATGACCCAACAATCAGAGCATACAAGTCAAAGCACAAGCGGAAGCTATCATGTCTGAGTACAGACATCTATAAATGAAAAAGGCTGAGAAGCCTGACTATCTACCAGATCCTGCCGAGGGCACAAGATCGTAGCTGAGGTAACAAGCTAAACGTCGAAGTCCAAGCGGAACTACTAGTGAGACTGAAGTCTCTCTGCAAAACATAAAATAGGCAAACGTGAGTACAAATGTACCCAGCAAGACTTACATCAGATCTATCTACATATGCATCATTGTCAACAAAGGGGGTGGTGGGGTTTAACTGCAGCAAGCCATCTTTGACTCGGTGGCTATCCTAAACTACGACTGCAAAGTAACTCTTTTGAGGTGGCGCACACGAGTCCACATATTCACCATATCAATACACCACTATGGATACGCTTCCGTCTCCCTACGAGAACGCCATCCATAGCACTCACGCTTATCTTGTGTATTTTAGAGTATCCACTTTCACTTGTCTATGAACTGATATAAGCAATCCAGAAGTCCTTTTTCGCGGACACGGCTATTCGAATAGATGATGTTAACCCTGCAGGGGTGTACTTCTTCATACATGTTTCCACCACTTAGCGTCTGCACACGACATGTGCTCGGCAGACTTCAAGCGAAAGCCGACGTGGGTGTAGACCACGACCTACCTAAACACTCAAGTCTCTAGTCCAGGTTTATCGCCTATTCGGGTTCCATCCATGAGGAGATCCGGCCGGAGTTTCGCTCACAGCCCCAAACGATGTGAACAGGGTTCCCGAGATACCTAACGGGCATCCGGTACACCGTGCCACGTACCTACCGCATCACAGCCCACCCCTACGGTCAGCGCTGTCCACGGCCTCCAGTAAGCTACAAACACCAGAAACTACTTGCAACTCCTGGACAGAGGACAAGGGTGAATAAGAAGTCGAGCGGGGTCATATTTCAGGGCCCAATGTATGGTAGTAGCTGAATCATGGATCACAAACACAGAACTCA
>NW_025282125.1:0-1190 GCF_018294505.1 Triticum aestivum
ATGTGAAACTTGTTATTTGAATACATTTCGAACGAGTTTAAAATTCTTGCAACATATTTCACTCATTTCTAATAATATAAAATTCACTCATTTCTTAAAAAATGAGTTAACTTGTTTATTTCACTCATTTCAAAATACTTGTTTCAGTCATTTCAAAACACATATTTCAATCATTTGAAAAAATTGGTCTCAGTCAATTCAAAAAATGGATTTCACTCCTTTCAACTCAAAGACAGTGTTCACTCAATTGAGATGTGAAACTTGTTATTTGAATACATTTCGAACGAGTTTAAAATTCTTGCAACATATTTCACTCATTTCTAATAATAAAAAATTCACTCATTTCTTAAAAAATGAGTTAACTTGTTTATTTCACTCATTTCAAAATACTTATTTCAGTCATTACAAAACAGACATTTCAATCAGTTGAAAAAGTTGGTCTCACTCAATTCAAAAAAGGATTTCACTCCTTTCAATTCAAAGACAGTATTCACTCAATTGAGATGCGAAACTTGTTATTTGAATACATTTCGAACGAGTTTAAAATTCTTACAACATATTTCACTCATTTCTAATAATAAAGAATTCACTCATTTCTTAAAAAATGATTTAACTTGTTTATTTCTCTCATTTCAAAATACTTGTTTCAGTCATTTCAAAGCACACATTTCAATCATTTGAAAAAATTGGTCTCACTCCTTTTCAAAAAACGGATTTCACTCCTTTCAATTCAAAGACAGTATTCACTCAATTGAGATGTGAAACTTGTTATTTGAATACATTTCGAACGAGTTTAAAATTCTTGCAACATATTTCACTCAGTTCTAATAATAAAAAATTCACTCATTTCTTAAAAAATGAGTTAACTTGTTTATTTCACTCATTTCAAAATACTTCTTTCAGTCATTTGAAAACACACTTTTAAATCATTTGAAAAAATTGGTCTCACTCAATTCAAAAAACGGATTTCACTCCTTTCAATTCAAAGACAATATTCACTCAATTGAGATGTGAAACTTGTTATTTGAATACATTTCGAACGAGTTTAAAATTCTTGCAACATATTTCACTCATTTCTAATAATAAAAAATTCACTCATTTCTTAAAAAATGAGTTAACTTGTTTATTTCACTCATTTCAAAATACTTGTTTCAGTCATTTCAAAACACATATTTCAATCATTTGAAAAA
>NW_025282126.1:0-1190 GCF_018294505.1 Triticum aestivum
GATAGTTTGTCAAGTTGGTGCTGTTTTAACCTTCGCAAGGACCGGGCGTAGCCACACTCGGTTCAACTAAAGTGAGAGAGACAGACACCCGCCGGTCACCTTTAAGCAACGAGTGCTCCGAACGGTGAAACCAGTCTCGCGTAAGCGTACGCGTAATGTCGGTCCGGGCCGCTTCATCTCACAATACCGCTGAACCAAAGTATGACATGCTGGTAAGCAGTATGACTTATATCGCCCACAACTCACTTGTGTTCTACTCGTGCATAGCATCAACGCATAAAACCAGGCTCGGATGCCACTGTTGGGGAACGTAGTAATTTCAAAAAAAATTCCTACGCACACGCAAGATCATGGTGATGCATAGCAACGAGAGGGGAGAGTGTTGTCCACGTACCCTCGTAGACCGATAGCGGAAGCGTTATCACAACGCGGTTGATGTAGTCGTACGTCTTCACGATCCGACCGATCAAGTACCGAACGCACGGCACCTCCGAGTTCTACACACGTTCAGCTCGATGACGTCCCTCGAACTCCGATCCAGCCGAGTGTTGAGGGAGAGTTTCGTCAGCACGACGGCGTGGTGACGATGATGATGTTCCACCGACGCAGGGCTTCGCCTAAGCTCCGCAACGGTATTATCAAGGTGTAATTTGGTGGAGGGGGGCTCCGCACACGGCTAAGAGATCTCAAGGATCAATTGTTGTGTCTATGGGGTGCCCCCCCTGCCCCCGTATATAAAGGAGCAAGGAGGAGGCAGCCGGCCAAGGGAGAGGCGCGCCAAAGGGGGGAGTCCTACTCCCACCGGGAGTAGGACTCCTCCTTTCCTTGTGGGAGTAGGAGAAGGGAAGGGGGAAGGAGAAAGAAGGAAGGGGGCGCCCCCCCTCCCTAGTCCAATTCGGACTAGCCCATGGGGAGGGGTGCGGCCACCCTTTGGGGTCTTTCTCTCCTTTCCCGTATGGCCCATTAAGGCCCAATACGAATTCCCGTAACTCTCCGGTACTCCGAAAAATACCCGAATCACTCGGAACCTTTCCGAAGTCCGAATATAGTCGTCCAATATATCGATCTTTACGTCTCGACCATTTCGAGACTCCTCGTCATGTCCCCGATCTCATCCGGGACTCCGAACTCCTTCGGTACATCAACATACATAAACTCATAATAAAACTGTCATCGTAACTTTAAGCGTG
>NW_025282127.1:0-1190 GCF_018294505.1 Triticum aestivum
AAAATTATGATTCTATTTCATTTTTTGTTTTTAACGGTGTGAAAAATCCTCCTTTGCTGCATATTTAACATACTTACAGTTACTTGAGTGCAAGTGAGTAACTGATATACCAGTTGGGTTAGAGCTGGCCTCCTGAGGTAAATCTTCATGACATTGAGGACTAACACAGGGCATGCAAGTAACAACGGGTGAATAATGGGGACAGTTCTTATAAAGCTGATACTTATGAACTTGTTCATTAGTTTCATATAAAATTTACACCATCATAATTCAGTAGTGTGATGTGCAAACTTAACATTCACAAGGCAGTATAAATAGGAGTATATACTCAAAATTCATTTCCATTATAATCTTACTCATACAATATTCACACCATGTAATTCTGGAAATATATGCTCGTATCTAGTTCTGCATAAAAAATGACAGTATTGACATGTTATAAATAGTTTGTTTGTCTTTCTGTTTATTTTGTTACATTTTGCAGGGATAAAGTGAAGAAAAAGAAGAAAAGATTACTAGAAGATTAGTTTTAGGATTTTCTTCTATTTCCTTGCAATTTTCCTTTTATTGGAAACTTGTAAAGACATTGTAATATTCTTACTATAATAAAAATTATGATTCTATTTCATTTTTTGTTTTTAACGGTGTGAAAAATCCTCCTTTGCTGCATATTTAACATACTTACAGTTACTTGAGTGCAAGTGAGTAACTGATATACCAGTTGGGTTAGAGCTGGCCTCCTGAGGTAAATCTTCATGACATTGAGGACTAACACAGGGCATGCAATTAACAACGGGTAAATAATGGGGACAGTTCTTATAAAGCTGATACTTATGAACTTGTTCATTAGTTTCATATAAACTTTACACCATCATAATTCAGTAGTGTGATGTGCAAACTTAACATTCACGAGGCAGTATAAATAGGAGTATATACTCAAAATTCATTTCCATTATAATCTTACTCATACAATATTCACACCATGTAATTCTGGAAATATATGCTCGTATCTAGTTCTGCATAAAAAATGACAGTATTGACATGTTATAAATAGTTTGTTTGTCTTTCTGTTTATTTTGTTACATTTTGCAGGGATAAAGTGAAGAAAAAGAAGAAAAGATTACTAGAAGATTAGTTTTAGGATTTTCTTTTATTTCCTTGCAATTTTCCTTTTATTGGAAACTTGTAAA
>NW_025282128.1:0-1190 GCF_018294505.1 Triticum aestivum
TAACTAGCTCACCTTTAGAGCACCATTGTCAAAGCCATGGGACCGCTAATATGAAGAGAAGAAAATTTCGTCCACAACCACACCTTTGACCACTAGCAAAATGGACCTTGCTCATGATACCGAGCCTCTAAGAAGGAACTGCGTGATAGCACCGCCCGGTGTGGCATGCCAAAATGGGTTTTACTCGAAGCACGAGGTGAAGGAGGACAACCCACAATTAAGAATCCAAAAAGGGAAAACATTGCTCGATAGCATTGTTCTCACCAGGACCAGCACTGTCATGCAGAGCTTTCACCCGGGAGACTGATCACCAACCACGTAAAGTTGACCAGCCAGAACACCTCACATTCAACCAAGGGACATGTATAGGAGAGATCGATGAGGAATGATTTAAACGATGCCAAGGAATGCGGGGCAGTCACGACAACTAAGCCCACACCATGAGCTCCTTCCACGCAAACCACTATGTCGCCCGCACAGTCGAGGCGGCACCCGCCACAAGCGTGTCGTCATGCCAACCTTCCGTAGTTGTCATTCCAGGAACCATGGAATCAACCTCTAAATAGGATTTTGCCCGCTTTATAAATAAATCCACATGACCAGACAATACAAGGTAGTTAGGAAGCACTCTTACAAAATAGACCAAATAAAAATCATGCACCAAAAATGGCACCGCAAGAAACAAGTAAACAACTACCGCAGCAACAGATACGGTCTTAGCTGAAGGGATAAGTCTTGGCTTCATCTTAGCTGCAGATAGCCGTCCAATCCCTATCGTTACCCACTGAGTGTTGTTGCAATCTCCCAAATGGTTTTATTTTTTGTGTCTGGTATGCATGTTGAGCCTTTGCAACAAGCAACGTGTTGCGCTCAATGTCGTGGTTCTAAGTATGGCAGTAGAATGGGGGTAGGTATGGAGAGGCAAGATCCTAGCTATGGAGTAGTTGTACACACGAGTGTTTTACGAGTTCACTGGTGGAAAAAAGGCCTTTGGTCGCGGTTCGCAACTGCCATTAGTCGCGGTTGCGCAACCGCGACCGACCGGGCGCGACTGAAGGCCCCCCCCCCCTTTAGTCGCGGTTGCTTAAGAACCGCGACTAAAGGCCCGTCCACGTGGGCGCCAGGTGGCCGTCGGGGCGGAGGACCTTTAGTCGCGGTTCTTCTGGCCAACCACGACTAAAGGCCGCCGC
>NW_025282129.1:0-1190 GCF_018294505.1 Triticum aestivum
CGGCGGCGCCGTCCATGAGGGGGGCCACATCCCGGAGACGCGTGCCGCCTCTTCGGACATGCCACAACACCACCCCACATGTATGAGGGGCCGATGCGACGCTCCGGCGGCATTGCTACCCCCCCGGGCCCCGTCCCGCCTAACCTTGGAGCGGTTGACCACTAGATTTAGCCCTTTGACTTTCCACGGACGGGCTTCGAACACTGGACCTCTCCACCTGGTTGTATCAGGTCAGCATAGAGGGACACCTGGGAGGAACATCCGGGCCAAACCCACAGCTACATCCCCTCCGTGTAGACCCGACGCGTCCGTTGCCCCTCTCCAGGTGCTGGCGGCGGCTCCGTCCGTGAGGGGGGCCATGGCCCAGGGACGCGTGCCGGGCGTTCATAACTGCCACAACACTCTCAAACCTGTGAGAAGCCGCGCACGCAAGATTGGCGGCATGCTAGCCCACGGAGGCCGCCGGCCACAGTCGTAGACATGCGAAGGGCAATCCGCATAGAGGGAAGTGTTCACATACTTCTCGACCATCAAAAATTATGAAAAATTACCATCGCTCCTATAGCACATGTGACCACGTCGTGTAAAAAACTCATGATTTTATCGTGATCCGAGTATTTAATAATATTCACGCCGCACCGTTATTGCAGAACGTCTACTGCTGTGTCATCGCCATCCGTGAGGGGGCCACACCCCAGAGACGCGCAACGCCTCTTCGGACATGCCACAACACCACCCCGCATGTATGAGGGGCCGTGCGATGCTCCGGTGGCATTGCTACCTCCCAGGGCCCCCGTCCCGCCTAACCCTGGAGCGGTTGACCACGAGATCTAGCCCTTTGACTTTCCACGGAAGGGCTTTAACCAGTGGACCTCTCCACCCGGTTGTGTCAGGTCAGCACAGAGGGACACCTGGGAGCAACATCCGGGCCAAACCCACAACTACATCCCCTCCGTGTAGACCCGACGCGTCCGTTTCCCCTCTCCAGGTGTCGGCGGCGCCGCCGTTCGTGAGGGGGGCCACATCCCGGAGACACGTGCCGCCTCTTCGAAAATGCCACAACACCACCCCACATGTATGAGGGGCCGATGCGACGCTCCCGTGGCATTCCTACCCCCCGCCCCCCTCGGGCCCCCGTCCCGCCTAACCCTGGAGTGGTTGACCACGAGATCTAGCCCTTTGACTTTCCA
>NW_025282130.1:0-1190 GCF_018294505.1 Triticum aestivum
GTAACTCGGATGAAAATACTTTCTACATGAAAGTTGCTCAGAACGACGAGACGATTCCGGATACGCAGTCCGTTCGTCCACCACACTCCCCTAACCTATCGAACCCGCAACTTTCCCCCTCCGGCTCCTCTGCCCGAAAACACGAAACACCGGGATTACTTTCCCGGATGATTCCCCCTTGACCAGTACCACTTTATACCACGTTAGGGCACGCCTAGCATCGCTTCTTGACATGTCATGCATCGATATGCATCTGTTTACTTGGTATTCATTGTTTCTTCCCCCTCTTCTCTCCGGTAGACTACGAGACCGACGCTGCTGCTGCCCAGTTCGACTACGGAGTTGACGACCCCTCTCTCTTGCCAGAGCAACCAGGCAAGCCCCCCCTTTGATCACCAGATATCGCCTACTCTTCTCTATACTGCTTGCATTAGAGTAGTGTAGCATGTTACTGCTTTCCGTTAATCCTATTCTGATGCATAGTCTGTCATTGTTGTTACAGTCATTGATACCTTACCTGCAATCCTAAATGCTTAGTATAGGATGCTAGTTTATCGTCATTGGCCCTACATTCTTGTCGGTCTGCCTTGCTATACTATTGGGCCGTGATCACTCGGGAGGTGATCACGGGTATATACTATACATACATACATACTATAAAGATGGTGACTAAAGTCGGGTCAGCTCGAAGAGTACCCGCGAGTGATTCACGGATTGGGGGCTGAAAGGACCTTTGTCCCGACGGCCCTCTGTGTGGATATTTGTGGCGGAGCGACAGGGCAGGTTGAGACCGCCTAGGAGAGAGGTGGGCCTGGCCCTGTTCGGCGTTCGCGGACACTTAACACGCTTAACGAGATCTTGGTATTTGATCTGAGTCTGGCTACGAGCCTATACGCACTAACCATCTACGTGGGAGTAGTTATGGGTATCCCGACGTCGTGGTATCAGCCGAAGCACTTCAGACGTCAGCGACGGAGCGGCGCGCGCCGAATTGGACTGGAACGCCACTAGGCTAGGTCTGCTTTCGGCCGCGTACGCAACGTGCAGGTGTGCTATGGGCGATGGGCCCAGACCCCTGTGCGCTTAGGTTTAGACCGGCGTGTTGGCCTCTCTGTTGAGCCTAGGTGGGGCTGCGACGTGTTGATCTTCCGAGGCCGGGCATGACCCAGGAAAGTGTGTCCGGCCAAATG
>NW_025282131.1:0-1190 GCF_018294505.1 Triticum aestivum
TGCGGTAACGATGCGGCGTCAATATTACTAAATACTCGGAGCGCGATAAAATCATGAGTTTTTTTGCACGACGCGGGCACATGTGCTATAGGAACGATGGTATTTTTTCATAATTTTTGGCGATGGAGAAGTATCCGAAAAATTCCCTCTACGCGGATTGCCCTTCGCGCATCTACGGCTGTGGCCGGCGGCCTCCCGGGGCTAGCATTACCGCCAAATCTTGCGTAGACGGCCTCTCACAAGTCTGGAAGTGTTGTGGCGGTTGCAAATGCCCGGCACGCATGTCCGGGGTGTGCCCCCCATCACGGATGGCGCCGCTGCCGGCACCTGGAGGGGGGAAACGGACGCGTGGGGTCTACACGGAGGGGATCTTACTGTGGGTCTGGCCCGGATGTTGCTCCAAAGTGTTCCTATGGGCTGGCCTAACACAACCGGGTGGGGAGGTCCACTGGTCAAAGCCCGTCCGTGCAAAGTCAAAGGGCTAGATCCGTGGTCAAACGCTACAGGGTTAGGCGAGACGGGGGCACTGGGGGTAGCAATGCCACCCGAGCGTCGCACCGGGCCCTCATACATGCAGGGTGGTGTGGTGGCATGTCCGAAGAGGCGGGACGCGTCTCCGGGGCGTGCCCCCCCCCCTCACGGACGGCGATGACACGGTAGTAGACGTTCTGCGGTAACGATGCAGCGTCAATATTACTAAATACTCGGAGCGCGATAAAATCATGAGTTTTTTTTGCACGACGCGGGCACATGTGCTATAGGAACGATGGTATTTTTTTCATAATTTTTGGTGATGGAGAAGTATCCGAAAAATTCCCTCTACGCGGATTGCCCTTCGCGCATCTACGGCTGTGGTCGGCGGCCTCCGGGGCTAGCATTACCGCCAAATCTTGCGTAGGCGGCCTCTCACAAGTCTAGAAGTGTTGTGGCGGTTGCAAACGCCCGGCACGCGTGTCCGGGGTGTGCCCCCCGTCACGGATGGCGCCGCCGCCGGCACCTGGAGGGGGGAAACGGACGCGTGGGGTCTACACGGAGGGGATCTTGCTGTGGGTCTGGCCCGGATGTTGCTCCAAAGTGTTCCTATGGGCTGACCTAACACAACCGGGTGGGGAGGTCCACTGGTCAAAGCCCGTCCGTGCAAAGTCAAAGGGCTAGATCCCGTGCTCAAACGCTACAGGGTTAGGCGGGAC
>NW_025282132.1:0-1190 GCF_018294505.1 Triticum aestivum
GGGATCACATCATTAGGAGAATGATGTGATGGTCAAGACCCAATCCTAAGCATAGCATAAAAGATCGTGTAGTTCGTTTTGCTAGAGCTTTGCAAGTGTCAAGTATCTCTTCCTTCGACCATGAGATCGTGTAACTCCCGGATACCGTAAGAGTGCCTTGGGTGTATCAAACGTCACAACGTAACTGGGTGACTATAAAGGTGCATTACAGGTATCTCCGAAAGTAGCTGTTGGGTTGACACGGATCGAGACTGGGATTTGTCACTCCGTATGACGGAGAGGTATCTCTGGGCCCACTCGGTAATGCATCATCATAATGAGCTCAATGTGACCAAGGTGTTGGACACGGGATCATGCATTACGGTACGAGTAAAGTGACTTGCCGGTAACGAGACTGAACAAGGTATTGGGATACCGACGATCAAGTCTCGGGCAGGTAATGTACCGATTGACAAAGGGAATTGCATACAGGGTTTGATCGAATCCTCGACATAGTGGTTCATCCGATGACAACATCGAGGAGCATGTGGGAGCCATCATGGGTATCCAGATCCCGCTGATGGTTATTGACTGAGAGCGTCTCGGTCATGTCTGCATGTCTCCCGAACCCGTAGGGTCTACACACTTAAGGTTCGGTGACGCTAGGGTTATGAAGATATGTATATGCAGAAACCCGAATGTTGTTCGGAGTCCCGGATGAGATCCCGGACGTCACGAGGAGTTCCGGAATGGTCCGGAGGTAAAGAATTATATATATGAAGTGCTATTTCGGGCATCGGGACAAGTTTCGGGGTTACCGGTATTGTACCGGGGCCACCGGAAGGGTCCCGGGGGTCCACCGGGTGGGGCCACCTGTCCCGGGGGGCCACATGGGCTGTAGGGGGTGCGCCTTGGCCATCATGGGCCAAGGGCACCAGCCCCTATAGGCCCATGCGCCTAGGGTTTTCCCCTAGGAGGAGTCCTAGTGGTGGAAGGCACCCCTAGGTGCCTTGGGGGGGAGGGAAACCTCCCCTAGGCCGCCGCCCCCCCTAGTAGATCTCATCTACTAGGGCCGGCGCCCCCCCCCCCCCCTTGGCACCCCTATATATAGTGGGGGGGAGAGGAGGAGAACAGACCAGCCCCTGGCGCCTCCACCTCCCCCCGTTACGTCTCTCCCTCGTAGTCTCGGCGAAGCCCTGCTGCTGTGATGC
>NW_025282133.1:0-1190 GCF_018294505.1 Triticum aestivum
GAGTCAAACTACAAGTCCAAAGGTGTTACATCACCTCCACTTGGGCCCATTGGCCTTGTACGACCTAGATTTAGTTTTAGGCTGCCTTGGGACGTCCTCCCACCTCCTTGGCCGCCACCCCTTGCTCCTATATAAGTAGATCCATCTAGTAGCTTTTTCCTTGGGATTTGTTTAGTTAAAAGTTAGCCAACGCAACTTCGTGTACTTCGTTTGTGTCCAACGACCAGACCAAGACCGCTTTCGGATCCCCACCTTTATCAATACTTCATACATATTTGCAATATTCAGATTGCTTTTATCATATTCTTGCTCGTTCTATCCAAGTTCCTTGCTTATTAGGTTTGTTTTCGGGATCAATCTAGATCCCGATTCGAGTTTCCTTGCCGGAGTAGGTTTCGGAAAAAAAAAAAGAGTCGGGTAGCCACGCTCCGTTTAGGCCCAAATTTTTTCGAAAACGCATTTTTCGAAAAAATTTCTGGCTATCCTATTTTTAGGTGTTTCTGAGTGTTTTGAGACAGGTGCCATTATAGGAAGTTTTTTTTGACCCGTTTCCAGTTTTTGGGTACGGGCAGTCAAAAAAAAAAATTGGTCAAAAAAAAATTTCGTGCCCATCCTGTCAGTTTGAGCTAAGAAGAGTTTTGAGACACTCGCCATTATAGTGATTTTTCGCAAAAAAAAAAAGCAGCGCAAAAAAAAAGAGCGCAAAAAAAAAAGAGCGCAAAAAAAAAATTCCAGAGTGTGCTTTTCCCTTGTTTACGTGCCGCGCCGTGATTTTGTTAGTGTTCTAGGCTCGCGTCTCTAGCACAGTCTAGCCTAGGACCAGCACAGTACCGTCGTTGAGCGTTTATTCAACTTTGCATCTCTGAATTGATTATTGCTGACCATTTTTGCTACCATATTATAAGCCTTCCCAGCTCCACATACATCTACGTCGTGCGGTTGACTCTCCCTGGTAATCGCTCTATCCAAGCTTTGAGAGTTTTTGACTACAACGATTGCCGATCACCGCCTGCTGCTGGGTAAGAACTGGTAAGAATTTGAGATTTGCTTGACGGATTTGTGACACCCACCACCACCTCTTGGTAGTAGTCTGTAGGATCATATTCTTGTGTGTTTCTATTGCTGCTAACCATGCCAGGATCACAAGCCGACGAGACTGACTGGGAGAACATGACGAATAAGGATTTGCA
>NW_025282134.1:0-1190 GCF_018294505.1 Triticum aestivum
CCCAACTCAATGGTTGTGGGTCGGTTGGTTTCTAACTTGAGGGTCATTCGACCATTTTTGGTTTTGGGCCTTGTGACGCCATATACCTCGATCGATCTCCAAATATGACATTCGCCGCCGTCACAAAGAGGTCACCCACTAGATTTAGTGAAAGAAAGTGAGCAAGTGTCATCCCAACTAAATTAATTCTCTTGTCATCACATGAATATGCAACCAAAAGACATGTCACGCCTCTTTTGAAGCATGCCTGATAGAACAAAGTTTCATAGAATTTCTTCTTTCAATTGTTATTTTTTTGTCATGTAGTTCCTCTAGTCTTTTTGTTGTTTGTGCGTGATATAAAACATTCCATCTCTTATATATGTAAAATACTTTCTATTAGTAACAATACTAAAAAAATGCATCTATTCTAGTGGTGACTATACTAAAAAAATGGTGTTCATGTACCTAATGAAAATATATAGTGCATGTAGTACATATCAGGCTCCGTATAATAATCGAAGTATTGGCACCATGGTCGCAAGGTCATAAGCAATTTATATCCAAGACTAGACGGATGGATACCTTGGATCTCAGCCGATGGAAAACTTACTGCATACTGCAAACCCTGGGCGCCTCGGGCACAACAAACTGTGTCCACAACATATAAGGATACAAGTATCATGTAACCACAAATACACGTTCTAAATAGTAGTTTTCCATCATATGGTGTTCTAACTTTTAGTTTTAAGTTTCTAAATCAGTTCACCGATATTTTTAATGATTTATTAGTATGTCAGCTAGCCCATGTAGTAGCATAGGTTGATAATTTGTGCCATTAGAAGACTGAATAGTACGTGGAGGATCTCCTCCTGCTGCTCCTGCTGCTGCTTGAGGGCCTTGCGGAGGATCTTGGCGCTGATGGAGGAGGGCATGAACTCCTCCTCCTCGGCCTGGTGGCGTTTGGTGGCGCCGGAGCGACGGCGCTTCCCGGTGTCGACCACCGCGTCGGCGTTGGCGCCGAGCGGCTGCCCTTGGGCTGCTTCTTGGAGGACTTGTGCTTCTTGCCGGTCATGGCCGCTGGCTCGGGCCTCGGTGGTGGTCTGCCGGGTAGGAGGCGGGGCGGCGGGGGACGGAGGTGGGGAGGGAGACGGCAGCACTGTGTAGTAAAACCCTAGAGGAGGACGGAGGATGGCGGATTGGCGGGTTTT
>NW_025282135.1:0-1190 GCF_018294505.1 Triticum aestivum
TACGTGTTGGTCATCAACACTTGCAGTTTTGGTCGATTCTGGCCCGTTTCATGGACTATTGCTCACTGTTTTGGGGTCCCGGAGTGATTTCCTTGGTTGTCGAACCCTGGGTCCGTTTACGTGCCTATCGTCAACACTCTTGGTTTTGGCCGATTCTGGCCCGTTTCGTGGACTATTACTCACCGTTTTGGGGTCCCAAAGCGATTCTCGTTTCATGGACTATTACTCGCGGTTTCGTGCATTATTACTCAGCGTTTTGGGTTCCCAGAGCGATTTCCACAATTGATGAACCCCGGGGTGCGTTTATGTGTCTGTCTTCAACACTCACAGCTTTGGCCAAATCTAACCCGTTTCATGGACTATTACTCATCGTTTTCGGGTCCTGAAGCGATTTCCATAGTTGTTGAACCCCAAGGTGTGCTTACGTGTTGGTCATCAACACTTGCAGTTTTGGCCAATTCTGGCCAGTTTCATGACCTATTACTCACCGTTACGGGGTCCCGGAGTGATTTTCGTGGTTATCAAACTCCAAGGTGCGCTTACGTGTCGATCGTCAACAATCGCGGTTTCGGCCGTTTCTAGCCCGTTTCATGGACTATTACTCGTCGTTTTAGGGTCCCAAAGCGATTCTCATTTCATGGATTATTACTCGCGGTTTCCTGCACTATTACTCAGCGTTTTGGGGACCCAGAGCGATTTCCACGATTGATGAACCCCCGGGTGCGTTTATGTGTCCGTCGTCAACACTCACAGTTTTGTCCAATTCTGACCTGTTTCGTGGACTATTATTCACCGTTTTCGGGCCCCGAAGCGATTTCCATAGTTGTTGAACCCGAAGGTGTGCTTACGTATCGGTCATCAACAATCACAGTTTTGGCCGATTCTGGCATGTTTCTTGGACTATTAGTCTGTATTGGGGCCCCGGAGTCATTTCCACAATTGACGAACCCCGGGATGCGTTTGCGTGTTGGTCTTCAACTCTCACAGTTTTGTCCAATTCTGACCCGTTTCGTGGACTATTACTCAACGTTTTGGGGTCCGGAAGGGATTTTCATAGTTGTTGAACCCCAAGGTGTGCTTACGTGTTGGTCATCAACACTTGCAGTTTTGGCCGATTCTGGCCTGTTTCATGGACTATTACTCACCGTTTTGGGGTACCAAAGCGATTTCCATGGTTGTCGAACTCCAAG
>NW_025282136.1:0-1190 GCF_018294505.1 Triticum aestivum
ATTGTTGTCACTCATGTCGACCTCATCGTCTGGCACGACGACGACTTGGTGCCAGACGCCACCCACCAACAGCGTCTCCTGCCTGCACGGCCACCTCGCCGCACTGCACTGCACCGCTCCGTCGCCTCCCTGCATGATCGCCATCGCCGATTGTTGCCGCTCACAGCATGGCATCCATCCCGTGAGATCGCCAGCGCCCAGGAGAGATAGAGCCTGCCCCGGCACTGGCCCTGCTGCCGCGTCAGTGGCCGCCCTGCACCCACGCCCGCTGCGTCCCGTGAACCAGCCGGCCACACGCAGCTGTGATTCCACCATGTACTTCTTCAGGTTCGACTTCTTCCTACCTGTTGCAACATTACTCATGATTATTAGATGTTTGAGAATAGAGTTCTAAATAATTAGCCATTGCACCTTATCTGTTTTTCTAACTAAAGCATGCACCCTATCTCCTGCTCCTGGTGTCGAAAAAAAGTTGGCTTTCAGAATTTAAAATAGCGACTTGTGCACATTGTACAACTCTACTGAAACACAATATCAACAAAAAGGACAGTGTGGTGTGTTTACAAAGATGAAACAGATATTGCTTATCTGCCTGTCACTAATATAAAACCAGCACGTGATGTTGATGTTCATACTTCTTTGCACAATATCCATGCTTGTAACAATTTAATGACATGAATATTCACATGAAGACGACGGTATGTCATCTCCCAGTCGTGCACGGGCGCGTACCCTATTTCAGGATTTAAGCAACAACCAACCATTGTGTGAGTATCATCAACCAATTCCTAATTTGTGACGCCCCCGATTCAATCGTACACTAATCATGCACGCAAATGTGTACGATCAAGATCAGGGACTCACGGGAAGATATCACAACACAACTCTACAAATAAAATAAGTCATACAAGCATCATAATACAAGCCAGGGGCCTCGAGGGCTCGAATACAAGTGCTCGATCATAGACGAGTCAGCGGAAGCAACAATATCTGAGCACAGACATAAGTTAAATAAGTTTGCCTTAAGAAGGCTAGCACAAACTGGGATACAGATCGAAAGAGGCGCAGGCCTCCTGCCTGGGATCCTCCTAACTACTCCTGGTCGTCGTCAGCGGGCTGCACGTAGTAGTAGGCACCTCCGGTGTAGTAGGGGTCGTCGTCGACGGTGGCGTCTGGCTCCAGGGCTCCAG
>NW_025282137.1:0-1190 GCF_018294505.1 Triticum aestivum
GGGGGTAAACGACTCTGGTGCCTCCTTCTCATGATTTCGTTTGAAGCGTTTTGATCCAAGGTGAGCCGAAAAGAGTCTGCCTGAATCCGTTGTGCCGGGGTATCCAAAGCAGCTCGCTCCGTAGCCATCCTAGCATTCTCAGCCATCAACTCTTCCTTGGCTTGAGCTATCTCATCTTGTAGCTTCGCCACATCCACCTTGTGTTGTTCCTGGTTGTCCGGGGTCACCTCCACCCCCATCAAAGTTGCCAAAGCCTCCAATAACTCTGTCAGAGCTTGAGCCGGTGGGCGTTCAGTGCCGCTAGCACCAGTTGTCACTGCAGCAGTCGAGCTAGAGATCATAGCCGTGGCTGTTGTCGAATCGAGCGTCGGCAGTGTACCGGCCATGAAGATCGCAACCCTGTTCGGCGGTTCATAGGGGTCCGGAATATTGTAGCCATCAGAACAGCCCCCAAGCCGGCCGTCTTGCACCTGATACATTGAATTGGTCTCGCCTATGGACGATTCACCATCAGAGTAGATGGTCGTCTCACCCCCAGATACAGATCCTTCCTCAACTTCCGCCCCATGGATGAAACCAACAAAGGCATGCTTCACAGCGGGTTGAACCCGGGTAGGTTGTGCACGCTGATCCGTCTCGATGATGTCGGTGCAGGTGTCCGGCTCAGGGCCCGGTTGGCTGATCTTGCCGATGAAGACGTGGATTATGCCGAAGGGGACCCGGTATCCGTACTCAATTGAGCTGGCCTCGGGGCCCCAGCCTGCATCGTCAATGTAGTGTAGAGCTTGCCGTGACGACTCTTGGTCATCCGATCCATAGCATATCCCTTGATCCCTTCGAAGCTGCCCTTCAAGAACTCAAAACCACCATGCGCGAGCCCCATGGTGGGCGCCAACTGTCGTGGACTTGACACGGCAGATGTCCTAGCGGAAGGACTTAGTCGTGGAGCCATCGCAAGTAGGTTAGTTTAAAGGGGTTAATCGGGACAAATAACACAGAGAGTTTATACTAGTTCGGCCCCTTGCGGTGATGGTAAAGGCCCACTCCAGTTTGGGATTGTATTGCTTGGGTTTCGATTACCAGGGAGCGAATACGCTTGACCTAGTTCTCGATCTGCTCTTTCTTGTCCTAAACCGCCACCGGGTCGCCCCTTTATATACACAGGAAGACGCCCGGCCGACTCATACACA
>NW_025282138.1:0-1190 GCF_018294505.1 Triticum aestivum
TTGAGGTGGTTTAGAATATGATGGACGGTGTGCCCTTGATTTATACTTGCCCCATGATTGATATGAATAATAGTCGGCAGGGGGAGGTATCCATGACATCGGCATTGGTGGCCCAAAAGGAGGATATGGAGTCTGCTTGCTCAACATCTTCCTTCGCCAATCCTTGTCTTCAAATTTATGCCTTGGGGGTGACTTCGATGCTTTTGTTTCACTCGGCCGATAAGCACTCTTTGCCTCACTTATCTTCTGATATTTTTCTAATAACTGTGCGAAAGTGACTTTCGGCTTTCTACCTTTGTGCTTACCATGGCCTTTGCTTTCTTTAGTTGTGTTTGCATCGGTCTTCGAATTTTCTGGTTGCCCCCCAGTGCTAGATGTCTCCATTGTAGATTTCATGGAATTCTCATCTTCGAGATTGTTGTGGATGCACTTTCTAACAATATCCTTGCTCGAAGACTTGACCCCATCATCATTGGTGTGAACCTGTCGACCTTTTGATGAATCAGCTTGAGGTAACCGAGTCAACATTTGATCGCCATCAAGGCCAATCTGATACGACTGGCCATATGCTCGTGCCTCAACAAACTCCAATCGTCCTATGTTGTCCGATTGCTCGACTTGATGGATCATGTTGCAATCTTTGACATTTTTCTCGAATAAACATTGCATTCGCTCTTGTCTTGACGACTCGACATCATGATCAATTATAATAATAGGATTAGTCAGCGATGTACCGATGATGTGATCAACTATGCCTGCACTGGACGTACACTCCTGGTCCATTAAACGATATTGTGATATCGGCTCTGAAACAAAACAACCGAGTGGTGCCAGCTTAGTGTCATCTGACTCGGCTATGCATTGATTTTCGTCGTCCTTTCCCGATGCTTTTGAATCGGCTATCCTGGAGAACTTTGAACCTGGCTTTATATTCCTACAACCAAAATAATTACAGAATATATGTCTCATCTGAGACCAAATGTTAGCCAGGCATGAAACAAACAAAGTTGCCCATATGAATATAAAGTTCAGTCGGCATGACGGGAACAACTTTGGTTGCGATAAGTTGTCACTATTAGCCTCTATGAATGGTGCCATGTGTTGATCAGCATGATTAGTAACAAGATAATTCGAAACAAACAGATTACTCTTCTCGATCGGTCTTTCAAAATTAATTAGAATCTTACTAA
>NW_025282139.1:0-1190 GCF_018294505.1 Triticum aestivum
TTTTATTCCTGGATGCTTGAATACCTTTGCTAGATATGTGATTAGCCATACAGTTTAGTATATGTTCTCATTTAATGTAGCTAGATAGACAAGTGTAAGTCATCACTACTTTTTTATAGGAATGTCATCACCACTTGATTGTTGCTTTGCTAGATTGAAAAGCTTATAGCCTCTTGTTCCTTGCATGTGCTGTCATTCAATGCGGTTATCTCCATTCTTTGGAAATAAGAAATCAAATATCAAATGTGAAATGGCTAACTCACACATACTCTTATTGATACTATGCGGAAATCATTTAATCCCTTGGTGATTGTGTTAGGTTACTTGGAAAGAAACAAAGCTGATGAATAACCCTATGAACAATATGTGCTGATATTGCATATTGGCTGACTGGCTGAGATGTAACTATTGGTTTGTTTGTTCATTAATATACCCTGATAGCAAGTCATGATTTTGACAGTTAATTTATTTGCTCTACACCACTAATATATGCTTGATAATAGTGGAAAGCATTGATATGCTTATACGCAGATCAAATTGATGCATGCCTAGTCATATACAATATCTCATCCAGTTTAAATCTTGATGTGTGCAGGTGCGAGGGAGATCTAGTCGCTAACTGGCGCTGCTGATAGGTCTTCATCCTGCTGCTCAGCTTGGTCACATTAAATTGCATACGTGAATGCAGTGCAGGCCCTTGATGGTAGTGGAGCCAATCGAAGGGTCAAATCTGTGTTGTCATATATATGAGCCAAAGAATAGTGTACCTGCATGGAGACTAGAGACTTTATTTTCTATTTTTTTGGCTGTAATGAGCTTTTCTGAGGGAGAAAACAATGAATAGTGTACCTGCATGGAGACTAGAGACTTTATTGTGTCGAATATTGTGGACAACTGCTGCTGCTTCACGTAGTACGTGTTCGAGTTGTGTCGAATATTGTGTACAAGGTAGGTTACAGTTGTACTTGTAGTTGTATTGTGTTTACATAGGATATGTAGTCGTGTCCAAGTAGGACACTTGTATCGTAGACCTCTCATATATAGCGGGGATAGACACACGATGTAACCTATGCCAACATAATAGCACAGGCGCGCAAGGGGGAGCCGGCGGCGTGTGCCGGCACCCGGGTGGCCGGTGTGCGGTATTGTGACGGTGTCACGGGGAGGAGCGCCCGTAGTCAGGCCCCGGG
>NW_025282140.1:0-1190 GCF_018294505.1 Triticum aestivum
CAAAGTGTGCAAGCTCCAGCGATCCATTTATGGACTGGTGCAAGCCTCTCGGAGTTGGAATATGCATTTTGATAGTGTGATCAAAGCATATGGTTTTATACAGACTTTTGGAGAAGCCCGTATTTACAAGAAAGTGAGTGGGAGCTCTGTAGCATTTCTGATATTATATGTGGATGACATATTATTGATCGGAAATGATATAGAATTTCTGGATAGCATAAAGGGATACTTGAATAAGAATTTTTCAATGAAAGACCTCGGTGAAGCTGCTTATATATATTGGGCATCAAGATCTATAGAGATAGATCAAGATGCTTAATTGGACTTTCACAAAGCACATACCTTGATAAAGTTTTGAAGAAGTTCAAAATGGATCAGTCAAAGAAAGGGTTCTTGCATGTGTTACAAGGTGTGAAGTTGAGTCAGACTCAATGCCCGACCACTGCAAAAGATAGAGAGAAAATGAAAGTCATTCCCTATGCCTCATCCATAGGTTCTATCATGTATGCAATGTTGTGTACCAGACCTGATGTGTGCCTTGCTATTAGTTTAGCAGGGAGGTACAAAAGTAATCCAGGAGTGGGTCACTAGACAGCGGTCAAGAACATCCTGAAATACCTAAAAAGGACTAAGGACACTACAAAAAAAATACACTTCCATGATGATACGTGTTTGTGACAGTAGGTCACGTTTTTTGTCATGCATGTACATCCATGACGATTTTATGACAGAATCAAGATAGTCATACCTGTGCTGTCGTAGAAGTGTTCCATGACATTACCAAAATTATCATCACGGAAGTGTGCACTTCCATGACGATAAATCGCACGTCACAGAAGTGCTTTCGTCAAGAATGACCGACACGTGGCATCCACCATAACGGAACGTCGTTAAGCTATCGGGTTGGGTTTTGGATCCGATAACCCGTTAACAGCCCCGACCAATGGGGATTTTCCACGTGTAAAATCATCATTGGCTGGAGGAAACACGTGTCGGCTCATCGTTGGGACAGATGTCATCCACTCATTGGACAGAAGGCGCCTATGATACGTCGACACGTGGCACGGCCCAACAAAGGCCCATTCCTGTGAAAAGGCCGGCCCGTTTGACTTGGTCAAAAGGTGGCGGGCCGGCCCATGGAAAGCCTGTTAACGGCATGTTCGCATATAGCCCATTTATAGCCCGCTAAC
>NW_025282141.1:0-1190 GCF_018294505.1 Triticum aestivum
AAGCCACAAGAGAAGTTGATGCTGTACCTAGCGGCAACCAATCAAGTGGTTAGTGCTGCGTTAGTAGCGGAGAGGGAGGCGGATGATGAGCCAGCGACCGCGACAAGTGAATCCAGCGACAAGCAAGGGGCTTCTCCGACAAGCTCTGGTCCCGACAAAGATGAATCTGCGCAGACGTGCAAGGAGGTGCAGAAGAAGATGGTGCAGTGCCCAGTTTACTTTGTCAGCTCCCTTCTCCAGGGGGCTAGGTCGAGGTACTCTGATGTGCAAAAATTGCTTTTCGGCCTTCTCATGGCCTCGAGAAAGCTACGCCATTACTTCCAGGCACACGAGATCACAGTTGTCACTCGCTTTCCGCTGAAGAGGATACTGCAGAATCCAGAAGCAACAGGCAGGATTGTCGAGTGGGCATTGGAACTGTCAAGCTTTGGCCTCAAGTTTGAGAGCACTGCAACGATCCAAAGCAGGGAATTGGCAGAGTTCATAGCAGAGTGGACGCCAACCCCAGACGAAGAAATTCCAGAGACGAGCATCCCCGTCAAGGAGACAAGCAAAGGGTGGCTGATGTACTTTGATGGTGCCTTCTCGCTGCAAGGCGCCGGTGCTGGCGTGCTGCTTATCGCACCCACCGGAGAGCACCTCAAGTACGTAGTCCAGATGCACTTTCTCAAGGAGCAAGCAACGAACAATACTGCAGAGTATGAGGGATTGCTTGCCGGCCTCAGAATCGCAGCCGACCTTGGGATCAACAAACTCATTTTAAGGGGTGACTCGCAGCTTGTCGTCCGCCAAGTGAACAAGAACTACCAGAGTCCATTGATGGAAGCATATGTTGATGAAGTGAGAAAGCTAGAAGAACACTTTGATGGCCTGCAAATGGAACACGTTCCACGAGCTCAGAACGACATTGCTGATGGCCTGTCAAAGTGCGCTGCACTAAAGTTGCCTGTGGAACCAAGGATCTTTGTGCTCAAGCTGACTCAACCATCCGTGACACCATCAACTGGACAGAATAAGAAGAGGAAGTTGGTTTCTGATGACTACTTTCTGGCAGAGCTTCCCGAAGCCACCGCCAAGAAGGTCCCCAAGATCGACGCCAAGAGTGCTGAGGAGCTGTCTGCTCCGGCGAACCTCTTGGTTTGTTCCGTTGAAGCAGACGCTCCCGACAAGTTTTGCTCCGGCAAGCTTGC
>NW_025282142.1:0-1190 GCF_018294505.1 Triticum aestivum
GGCCACACCGGACCGACGTCGGGGTCCAATGCGGAATCGCCCGGAATCCCGGTGGTCTGAAGCTCGTCTCCTTTGTTAGACCGATGTCACCATGTGGCGCCTCTCCAGCGGGCCGTTTAGTGTCTAGCCCAGGTATTTAAGCCGACCAACGACACTGAAACCCTCACCCTCCACATTTCCCTCCGCTCGTCCGCCGCCGCCACTTTTCACTCCCCGTCCGCCGTCACCACTCTCCACTCCCCGACCGCGGGCTGCAACTCCTTGAGTAGATCTGGGTAAGGCTCGAAGCCTGGATCGCCCCGGGCTACCTCCGGATGTAGTGGATCCGGAGGAGGAGTTGGAGGAGGAGGAGGAGCCGGAGGAGAATGTGGGGGACGCTGGGGATGCGGAACTGGCTCCGTCGCCGGCAGGACATGAAGACGGAGCACACCATGGAGGAGGAGATGCTCGCCTACATGGATGAGGTCCAGCGGGAGGAGGATGATATGGAGCCCTCCTACGGGCCCATCCACCCAGCTCCTGGCATCAAAGTCGTGGACATCTCTGATGACGATCCTTTGCTTGTGTAGTACGTAGGATTTCTTTTACATACTTTATATGGATTTAGGGGTTGAAATATGAGAATCTCAGATGTAGAGTAGCTAATATGAGGCGTGACCAGTCACTGTCATCAAATGCGGCTAGTCGCGTCTGCGGATGTTTGAGAGATTCCGGCTCTAAATGCTTTTACGATGGCTGTAGTTTTGGAATTTAATTCCTAAGCATTGTTGCACCAATGGTGAACAGGGACACGTTTAGTAGCCCAAATGGCCATGAGATTTGAGCCGGCTGATCGAGAACATACGAGTCTACTCTAATTAAGGAGTGCTCCTTCGGGACCCTCCCAACAATTACTTGGGGTGAGCTGTGATTGTGTCACTTGGCGCGCTCTCAGCCACTACCACGTGTCGTGTTCTGGGTGCTCCGTAAATTTTGTTTTTTTATTTACTTTTCGCACGCATTTCGGCTTTTTAAATGTTTTTTGGCCTTTCGGGTTTTCACCGGTCTTTCTTAGCTTTTCGAAAAAATTAGAAAATATTGCGCGAAAAAATGTGTTTTTTCTTCCATGAAAGGCACGGTCTAGCTTCCGCGAGAGGTACAGTTTTGCTTTCGGGAAAGGCACGACCATGCCTCTCAAAAAGGAAAAAAAA
>NW_025282143.1:0-1190 GCF_018294505.1 Triticum aestivum
GTGGGGAATCTGGTCATTATATGCGTGAGTGTCCCCAGACCAACCCCAATCAATCTGCTAAAGCTGTTGGCCGTGGCAAGCCGACAGGAAAAGTGTTTCATGCTAAACCGGTCACCGCTTCACGTGGCCATGTCAACTGTATCTCTGCCGAAGAAGCTCAAGAGGACCCCAACGTCGTTCTCGGTACGCTTCTTGTTAACTGCCACCCGGCATCTGTTCTTTTCGATACAGGAGCCTCTCATTCTTTTATATCTGAAAATTATGCTCGTTTGCATAACGTTGCATTCTGTGACTTGCCATCCACTATGGAAATCTCTACCCCTGGGTCTAGATGGCAGACCTCTAGGGTAAGTTATGGAAATGAGATCCAAGTCGACAGACTTGTTTTCCTTGCATCCTTGATAGCCCTTAAATCTTCAGATATTAATATCATTTTGGGTATGGACTGGATGTCGGCTCATCAAGCCAAAATTGATTGCTTCTCTAGGACTGTTCAACTCACCCATCCTTCGGGAAAAATAGTCAATGTCTTGACCCGAATAGCCAAGCGGTAGTTATATTCTCTTAACGCCAGCCCTTTGCCAGACCTTGAGGACGTTCCGGTAGTCCGTGACTTTCCGGATGTCTTTCCAGAGGAATTGCCAGGTGTTCCACCTGACAGGGATGTCGAGTTCGTAATCGACCTCATTCCCGGAACCGTTCCGATTGCTAGAAGACCTTATAAGATGGCACCCCTAGAACTAGCCGAGCTTAAGAAACAACTCGATGAATCCTTGAAAAAGGGTTTCATCCGCCCTAGTTCATCTCCGTGGGCTTGCCCCGTCCTATTCGTCAAGAAGAAGGATGGTACGGACCGAATGGTTGTAGATTACCGGCCGGTCAATTTGGTCACAATCAAGAACAAATACCCGCTTCCCAGGATCAACGATCTGTATGATCAGCTCGCTGGATCCTCAGTCTTCTCCAAGATGGATTTGAGGTTGGGCTACCATCAAATCAAAATCAGAAACGGGGACATTCCTAAAACGGCCTTTGTTACTCGTTATGGCCAATACGAGTACACCGTCATGTCCTTCGGTTTAACCAACGCTCCAGCCACTTTTTCTCGGTTAATGAACTCAATCTTCATGGAGTATTTGGACAAATTCGTCGTAGTTTATCTCGATGATATACTCATCTACTCCAAGAAC
>NW_025282144.1:0-1190 GCF_018294505.1 Triticum aestivum
AGGGAATTTGAAAGCCAATGGATTGTGAGGGGCGGATGTTGACAAGATATGTTGCCGTGGCGAGAGCCTCGGCCCAGTAGGATGGAGGCATGGAGGATTGGAATAGGAGGGTGCGAGTGACATCGTTGAGCGTGCGGATGGCACGTTCGGCCTTGCCGTTTTGGGCGGACGTGTAGGGGCACGAAAAACGGAGGTGAATGCCGTGAGTCGAGAAAAATGAGGTGACCGTGGAGTTGATAAACTCAGTCCCATTGTCAACTTGCATGGCAACAAGAGGACGTGAGAATTGGGTGCGAATGTAAGCAACAAAATTAAGAAGAATCGCCACGGTATCGGACTTTTTCCGGAGAGGAAAGGTCCACATGAAATGAGAAAAATCATCAACGATAAAAAGGTAGTACTTGAAACCGGAATTACTCAAAAGTGGAGAAGTCCAAAGATCACAATGAATCAACTTAAATGGTTCGGCGCTTATTGAAGTAGACCTAGCGAAAGGCAAGCGCACGTGTTTGCCGAGCTGACAAGCATGGCAAATATGCGTGGCTGCTTTATTACATGAAATAAAAGCGTTCTTATGAAGGTGGGACATGGCGTCGCGTCCCGGAAGACCTAAGCGACGGTGCGAAAGCTCGGTGGAGGTGGTGGCGAGGAGTCCATGGGCGTAGTGGTTGACGACCGATGATGGGAAGATGTAGAGGTCTCCGAGACTATTGCAGCGAAGAATAACGGCCTTGGTGCGAAGATCCTTCACAGAAAAGCCGAAGGGGTCAAACTCTATAGAACAAAGATTGTCAATTGTGAAGCGACGAACTGAAAGTAAATTCTTGACAATATGAGGGACAAGCAAGATGTTGCGAAGGAAAAGAGAACGAGTGGAGGAAGGTATAGATGTGTGTCCAGTGTGTGAGATGGGCAAGGTGGAACGATTGCCCACGGTGACAACGGAGGAGGAGGGAGAAGGTGTGAGATGTTGAAGCATACCGGGGTCGGAGGCCATGTGTGCCGTGGCTCCCGAGTCCATCACCCACTCACCGACTGTCGATGGAGTCGCGGCGTTGTTCAGGGCAGCGAGGAGGGCGGAGCAGTCCCACGCCGGGGTGCCGCCGTATGCAGGAGTTGGCGGCGGATTGCTGCCGAAGGCCTGGCCGTGCAACGGGGCCAGGGAGGTGAACGTCTGGGCTGGCGGGAGG
>NW_025282145.1:0-1190 GCF_018294505.1 Triticum aestivum
CTTCGGGGATTTGATGATCCATTACTTCATCTGTGAAGCATAGTGGGTGTGCGGCGCCTCTGTACTGGGCGATATCACGACGGAGCTCAAAAGAGCTTTCTCTGTTTTGTTCGGCCCGGCCGGACTTACTGTGTCCGGCGCGACGGCTGTCGTCACATGCCGTGGGGCGCCCACACGATCCATAGATCGATCTTGATTGTCTTGCCTTATCCTCCAATATATCTCGCAAGTCCGGAGCGTTCCCTTGTGGCCTTGTGCTTTTCGAGCGATGCCGTGGTACGGGTCTAGTGAAGGGCCTAGAGGCTTCTCTGTCGCGACCACAGGGTGGTCGGTCAGCCGTATTGTCTCCTGGTGATGCGGGTTCATACGCTTCCTCCTCTAATCGGGGGAGCGCTTGCATTTAGGGTAGCTTTTGGAGGGGCTTCGAGCTCATGCTCTTCGGCCGCGAGGACTTCAGTCCATCTGTTGGCTAGCAGATCTTGATCAGCTCTAAGCTGTTGCTGCTTTTTCTTGAGGCTATTTTCCGTGGCCATAAGCCTGCATTCAAAACGCTCTTGTTCGACGGGATCCTCAGGCACGACGAATTCATTGTCGTTGAGGCTTGCTTCGTCTCCAGAGGGAGGCATATAATCCTCTACCTCTTCTTTTGCCGCTCTCTCATGAGGGCTGGCGTCTCCATCATCCTGCGCTGGGTCTTGCTGGAGTGGGTTATCTTCGGCACTGTCCGGTGTATTATTATCTCTGGTGCCGGAATCTTCATTCTTGCTGTGGCGGGATTTAGAGCGGCGCCGCTGACGCCGGCGCTTGGGCTGTTTCTTGGAGGGGTCATCCTCCTCTGTTCCTTCGCCATTCCCATCCTTTAGGATATCCACCATGTATATGTCATATGATGAGGTGGCTTTCCAGTGCCCGGTCGGCGCTGGTTCTTGGTCGTCTCCGGCATCATCGTCCATACCGTCGATGTCTTCGGAGTCGTAGTCTAGCATGTCGGTTAGATCGTCGACAGCGGCTACCAAGTGGGTGGTGGGTGGGCTTTGAATTTCTTCATCGTCCGCATCCCAACCGTCCTGACCGCAGTCCGGCCAGGGCTCTCCTGATAACGAGAGATATTTTAGCGAACTCAAGATGTCGCCAAAAGGTGAGTGTTGAAAGATGTCCGCTGCGGTGAACTCCATGATCGGCGCCCAATC
>NW_025282146.1:0-1190 GCF_018294505.1 Triticum aestivum
GTGAACACAACTTGTTCCAATTTTTCAGGCCAGTTTTAGAATTCTTTGACTCCTCATATCAACTCGGAATTGAGTGATTCTTTTTGCATTGGAAAGCTTGAGTTAGTAGCATTCTTTGAAAGAATTTATCAGAAAATTGTCTCAAACTTTTCAAGAGGAAAGTTGGAGAGAGAGTTGTTGTATATCCTGCTTGGCAGTTGTTTTTCATCATTATCTTCACTGCCGTTGTGATCTTCACTTATATCTTGCTGTCAAGAGCTACTTAGTATCCTTCATTGATGCTAGTTGTGCTACGCCGTGACCTCATTAGTGTTCTAGGCTCGCGTCTCTAGTCCGGTCTAGCCTAGGACCAGCACGGTACCGTCGTTGAGCGTTTATTCAACATTGCATCTTTGAATTGATTATTGCTAATCTTTTGCTACCATATATAGCCAACCCAGCTCCACATATTTCTACACCGTGTATACGTACGCTCCCCTGGCAATCGCTTTACTCAATATTCGGAGTTACTTGACACCGCTGGTTGCCGATCACCGCCTGCTGCATGGTAAGAACTTGTAAGACATTGATATTTGCTTTACTGTGAGCGTTTTACCACCACATCCTAGTAGTTATAGGAACATTATTTTTGGGTTTTGTTTCTTGTTCTACTAATCATGACAGGATCCAGGGTCAATTCATGGGCTTTGTCGATCGCGGGAGACGTGCCACCACCTTTGCAAATACCACAACCGTCACGAGAGGTGCTGATAGAGGCGAGGGTGTCCCGTCTTTCGATGAGATGATGGATATCGCTTTGGTGGAAGTCGACTTTGACGATCCGACTACGAACGTGCGAGGACGTCGCGCCTTAGCAATCGCTAAACCAACTCCGAGAGGTTATTGACCACGCCGGAGCATGATCAACCTGACCACGAGGGTCTGTTTCCTGCGAGCAAACGAAGAACAAGCAAGAAACTAAGATTGCAATCTGGATATTGCGAATATAAGATGAAAGCTTTATTGATCAAGGTGGGGTTCTGTGACGCCTTTGTCTGGTCGTTGAACACAAACGAAGTACGCGAAGTTGCAGCTATGGCGAACTTTTAATCTAAACAAAACCCAAAGTCTAAACGATGCCCTAAGGGCTGTATATATGGAGGAAGAGGGGGGGGAATTTCGTGGCCCTTGGTGGAGGGGTCCGAAATCAA
>NW_025282147.1:0-1190 GCF_018294505.1 Triticum aestivum
TCATACATCACATATATTCATTCATCACATCCTTTGGCCATATCACATCACATAGCATACCCTGCAAAAACAAGTTAGACGTCCTCTAATTGTTGTTGCATGTTTTACGTGGCTGCTATGGGTTTCTAGCAAGAACGTTTCTTACCTACGCAAGACCACAACGTGATATGCCAATTGCTATTTACCCTTCATAAGGACCCTTTTCATCGAATCCGTTCCGACTAAAGTGGGAGAGACTGGCACCCGCTAGCCACCTTATGCACCAAGTGCATGTCAATCGGTGGAACCTGTCTCACGTAAGAGTACGTGTAAGGTCGGTCCGGGCCGCTTCATCCCACAATACCGTCGAAACAAGATTGGACTAGTAACGGTAAGCATATTGAACAACATCAACGCCCACAACTACTTTGTGTTCTACTCGTGCAAAGAATCTACGCAATAAACCTGGCTCATGATGCCACTGTTGGGGAACGTAGCAGAAATTCAAAAATTTTCCTACGAATCACCAAGATCTATCTATGGAGAGACCAGCAACGAGTAGAAGGAGAGTGCATCTACATACCCTTGTAGATCGCTAAGCGGAAGCGTTCAAGTGAACGGGGTTGATGGAGTCGTACTCGTCGTGATTCAGATCACCGATGATCAAGTGCCGAACGGACGGCACCTCCGCGTTCAACACACGTACAGCCCGGTGACGTCTCCCACGCCTTGATCCAGCAAGGGGAGAGGGAGAGGTTGAGGAAGACTCCATCCAACAGCAGCACAACGGCGTGGTGGTGGTGGAGGAGCGTGGCAATCCCGCAGGGCTTCGCCAAACACCATGGGAGAGGAGGAGGAGGAGGAGAGACAGGGCTGCACCAAGAGAGATCAAATCGCGTGTTATGGGCAGCCCCTAGGCCTCATATATATAGGGGAAAGGGAGGGCTGCGCCCCCTTTAGGGTTTCCCACCCCCAAGGGGTGCGGCCAGCCCTAGATGGCAAAGGGGGCGGCGGCCAGGAGGGGGAGAGAGGGGAGGCGCCCACTAGGTGGGCCTTAAGGCCCATCTGGACTAGGGTTTGCCCCCTCCCACTCTCCCTTGCGCCTTGGCACCTTGTGGGGGGCGCACCAGCCCACCTAGGGGCTGGTCCCCTCCCACACATGGCCCACGCAGCCTTCTGGGGCAGGTGGCCCCACTTGGTGGACCCCCGGG
>NW_025282148.1:0-1190 GCF_018294505.1 Triticum aestivum
AAGGCAAGATCTTTGTTGCCAAGAATGGGTCCTTTCTGGAGAAAGAGTTTCTCTCGAAAGAAGTAAGTGGGAGGAAAGTAGAGCTTGATGAAGTATTACCTCTTGAACCGGAAAATGGCGCAACTCAAGAAAATGTTCCTGAGGTGCCTGCACCGACTAGAGAGGAAGTTAATGATCAAGATACTTCTGATCAAGCCCCTACTGAAATTCGAAGGTCCACAAGGACACGTTCCGCACCAGAGTGGTACGGCAACCCTGTCTTGGAAATCATGCTGTTAGACAACGGTGAACCTTCGAACTATGAAGAAGCGATGGCGGGCCCGGATTCCGACAAATGGCTAGAAGCCATGAAATCCGAGATAGGATCCATGTATGAAAACAAAGTATGGACTTTGACTGACTTGCCCGTTGAGCGGCGAGCCATAGAAAATAAATGGATCTTTAAGAAGAAGACAGACGCGGATGGTAATGTGACCATCTATAAAGCTCAGCTTGTCGCTAAGGGTTATCGACAAGTTCAAGGGGTTGACTACGATGAGACTTTCTCACCGGTAGTGAAGCTGAAGTCCGTCCGAATCATGTTAGCAATTGCCGCATTCTATGATTACGAAATATGGCAAATGGACGTCAAAACGGCATTCCTTAATGGTTTCCTTAAGGAAGAATTGTATATGATACAGCCGGAAGGTTTTGTCGATCCTAAGAATGCTGACAAAGTGTGGAAGCTCCAACGCTCGATTTATGGGCTGGTGCAAGCATCTCGGAGTTGGAACATTCGCTTTGATGAGATGATCAAAGCGTTTGGGTTTACACAGACTTATGGAGAAGCCTGCGTTTACAAGAAAGTGAGTGGGAGCTCTGTAGCATTTCTCATATTATATGTAGATGACATACTGTTGATGGGAAATGATATAGAACTCTTGGACAGCATCAAGGCCTACTTGAATAAAAGTTTTTCAATGAAGGACCTTGGAGAAGCTGCTTATATATTAGGCATCAAAATCTATAGAGATAGATCGAGACGCCTCATAGGTCTTTCACAAAGCACATACCTTGATAAGATATTGAAGAAGTTCAATATGGATCAATCCAAGAAGGGGTTCTTGCCTGTGTTACAAGGTATGAAATTGAGCTCAGCTCAATGTCCGACCACGGCAGAAGATATAGAAGAGATGAGCGTCATCCCCTAT
>NW_025282149.1:0-1190 GCF_018294505.1 Triticum aestivum
TCTCTCTCTCTCTCTCTCTCTCTCTCTCTCTCTCTAATCTTCAATACAGTGTTCTCCTCCGAGTTCTATTCAATGTAGTTGTGTCTTTTGTGAACTTTATTATGTGTGATTGTTATAGCTATGTAATGCTTTACAATCTATGAGTTTTCTTTGGCCAAGTGGATGAGTAGATCTTCGATGGAAGTGGTGCATATTTGTAGGTTCGAGTTTGCAGTGTCCTCACTTCGTACTTCTAAGCATTTCACTTGAATATCTTACGATTTGAAAGTCACTAAAAGAGCAAAGGACATGATATATTTTTTCCAGGGAATCATTGCGGATAAATAACGAAAAGGACACACAAAAAGCAACCCAAGCAAAGTAAATGATTTGATTTGTGGTAACGGGAGAAAAAATATACCACACACTCTTAATTTATAAAAAAATGGTCTATAATATGAGAATTTGTAGCTACAGCCCAAACAAAGATGGTCTTAACATGTAGAAGCGCACTTTAAGATTCTACATGTGTTCTATTTCAACACGGCTTGCGTGTAGATTTAATACGTACAAAGAAACGGACAAGTGATCATACATTTATTCATGTCGTGTTTGGAATGGGATGTTGTTATGGGCGAGTAAAGAAAAAATGGTATATAATCTGAGAATTTGTAGCTAGGGCCCAAATAAAGATGGTCTTAACCTGTAGAAGCGCACTTTAAGATTCCACATGTGTTCTATTTCAACACGGCTTGCGTGTAGATTTAATCCGTACAAAGAAACGGACAAGTGATCATACATTTATTCGTGTCATGTTCGGAATGGGATGTTGTTATGGGCGAGTAAAGAAAAATGACAAAAACAAACGATGAAACATTAGCACACTACGGAGATATGTGTGCATCAATGGCAGTTTTCAGTTTTTTTTTGTTCTGGAAAAGAACATTTTTGTATGGTCTCCCGCGGACGCATGTACTTGCGTCCCTATTTCATCACTATTTCTTGGCATACATGTCATAGGTATTGGTCCATGTTTCATCACTATTTATATCTTATCAAACTTGTATTTTATTTCATTTTTTGTCATGCATGTGTCCTTTTTACTTTTTTTTATGCATGTCCTCTTTTTTCTTCTTCTTATATATAGGACAATAGCGCGACATCTCATCTTTATCGGATCATAATGCATTGTTGATTAACATTGTAGCCTA
>NW_025282150.1:0-1190 GCF_018294505.1 Triticum aestivum
GAAACCCAGGAAGAGGGTTCCCGCCAAGGTGATGTGGTATGCTCCTATAATACCACGGTTGAAACGTCTGTTCAGGAACAAAGAGCATGCCAAGTTGTTGCGATGGCACAAAGAGGACCGTAAGTCGGACGGGGAGTTGAGACACACCGCAGATGGAACGCAATGGAGAAAGATCGACAGAGAGTTCAAAGATTTTGCAGCTGACGCAAGGAACATAAGATTTGGTCTAAGTACAGATGGCATGAATCCTTTTGGCGAGCAGAGCTCCAGCCATAGCACCTGGCCCGTGACTCTATGCATCTACAACCTTCCTCCTTGGTTGTGCATGAAGCGGAAGTTCATTATGATGACAGTGCTCATCCAAGGTCCGAAGCAACCCGGCAACGACATCGATGTGTACCTAAGGCCATTAGTTGATGAACTTTTACAGCTGTGGGGCAGACCTGGTGTCCGTGTGTGGGATGAGCACAAAGAAGAGGAATTTGACCTACGAGCGTTGCTTTTCGTAACCATCAACGATTGGCCTGCTCTTAGTAACCTTTCGGGACTGTCAAATAAGGGATACAATGCATGCACGCACTGCTTACATGAGACTGAAAGTGTACATTTGTCAAATTGTAAGAAGAACGTGTACCTTGGGCATCGTCGATTTCTTCCGAAAATTCATCCAGTAAGAAAGAAAGGCAAGCATTACAACGGCAAGGCAGATCACCGGCCGAAGCCTGCGGAACGCACTGGTGCTGAGGTATTTGATATGGTCAAGGATTTGAAAGTCATCTTTGGAAAGGGTCCTGGCGGACAATCAGTTCCGAAGGGAGCTGACGGGCACACAGCCATGTGGAAGAAGAAATCTATATTCTGGGAGCTAGAATATTGGAAAGTCCTAGAAGTCCGCTCTGCAATCGACGTGATGCACGTTACGAAGAATATTTGCGTGAACCTCCTAAGCTTCTTGGGCGTGTATGGGAAGACAAATGATACAAAGGAAGCACGGCAGGACCAGCAACGTTTGAAAGACCCTGATGACCGGCATCCGGAATGGTTTCAAGGTCGTGCCAGCTACGCTCTGACCAAAGAAGAGAAGGTCATCTTTTTTGAATGCCTGAGCAGTATGAAGGTCCCGTCTGGATTCTCGTCCAATATAAAGGGAATAATAAACATGGCGGAGAAAAAGTTCCAAAACCTGAAGT
>NW_025282151.1:0-1190 GCF_018294505.1 Triticum aestivum
AAGCATGGAGATGATGGCATGCGCAAGGGAAACAAGAACGGAGTTACAAGTGATGATTTCAGGACTTTGAAGCCACCATAATGGGTGCATGAAGCCTTGGACGAAATATACAAGATGCCACTTCATAAATTTCGTCCCGAGGCTATTTTAGGTGCTGCGTCACCTTATTATTGGGCCAGGCCCATGTAATTTCGAAATACATAAGTATAGGCTATTTTTAGAGTCCGTATGTGTGGGGAAACAAGAGATAGGGTTGATTTCGGACCCCTCCACCAAGGGCCACGAAATTCCCCCCTCTTCCTCCATATATACAGCCCTTAGGGCATCGTTTAGACTTTGGGTTTTGTTTAGATTAAAAGTTCGCCATAGCTGCAACTTCGCGTACTTCGTTTGTGTTCAACGACCAGACAAAGGCGTCACAGAACCCCACCTTGATCAATAAAGCTTTCATCTTATATTCGCAATATCCAGATTGCAATCTCAGTTTCTTGCATGTTCTTCGTTTGCTCGCAGGAAACAGACCCTCGTGGTCAGGTTGATCGTGCTCCGGCGTGGTCAATAACCTCTCGGAGTTGGTTTAGCGATTGCTAAGGCGCGACGTCCTCGCACGTTCGTAGTCGGATCGTCAAAGTCGACTTCCACCAAAGCGAAATCCATCATCTCATCGAAAGACGGGACACCTTTGCCTCTATCAAGTGGTATCAGATTTCCAGGTTGCTCGGTGAGATTTTACAGTTTTTCGTAGTTTAGATCGAGTCTGTTCTTCATACCTATAGTCCACGAAAAAGCCAAAAAAAAAAATTTAGGGTTAGTTCATCCCATCCGAACCAATCTGAGCCTTGCATAATCTTTTCTGTATTTGCTTTGTTGAATTTGCGGTTGCATCGTCGTGTTCAGTTGCTGGTCTTAGCGTCTAGTCTTTTAGAGTTTCGAGTTCTGTTCACAAGTTGTCACGCCGTCGCCGCACCATCATCATCGCCCTGCCATCTACCACCACCGCTCCGAATCCGTATCCATATACCACCACCAATCCGTGTCCATATACCACCACCGATCCATATCCATATACTACCACCGCTGCCATATACCACCACCATATATCCACCACCAATCCGAGTTCCTTGCTTATTAGGTTTGTTTTCGGGATCAATCTAGATTCCGATTCGTGTTTCCTTGCCGGAGTAGGTTTC
>NW_025282152.1:0-1190 GCF_018294505.1 Triticum aestivum
TGATCATGTGGCTTTGAATGGTGCATTTTCAACACAGAAAAACAAGGGAGTTCAAATAAGTTCAAAAAAAATGAAATCCCTTTGTAACAGACAAGTTTCCATATGAAACCCTGATACTTCGAAAGAAATTGTCCGTTTTGTACACGAAGTGCATCCAGTTTTTGCCGTAACCCTCTCTACTTTCTCGCACATGCTATGTGGGTGAAATGATGATACCATGCCAACTTGGAACCTTTTCAGAGTTCATTTCAAATGCTTTTCAATTTCATGGTCTTATAGCTCAAAACAATTAGTAAATGCATGAAAAATAACAAATGAAGTCAGAAAGGGTTGTAAATTGATGATGTGGCTTTGAATGGTGCATTTTCGACATAGAAAAACAAGGGAGTTCAAATAAGTTCAAAAAAATGAAATCCCTTTGTAACAGACGAGTTTCCATATGAAACCCTAATACTTCAAAAGAGATTGTCCGTTTTGTACAAGAAGTGCATCCAGTTTTTGCCGTAAACCTCTCTACTTTCTCGCACATTCTATGTGGGTGAAATGGTAATACCATGCCAACTTGCAACCTTTTCAGAGCTCATTTAAAATTATTTTCAATTTCATGGTCTTATAGCTCAAAATAATCAGTAAATGCATGAAAAATAACAAATGAAGTCACAAAGTATTGTAAATTGATGATTTGGCTTTGAATGGTGCATTTTGAACACAGAAAAACAATGGAGTTCAAATAAGTGTAACAGACGAGTTTCCGTATGAAACCTTGATACTTTGAAAGACATTGTCCGTTTTGTACACGAAGTGCATACAGTTTTTGCCGTAACCCTCTCTACTTTCTCGCACATTCTATGTGGGTAAAATGATGATACCATGCCAACTTGGAACCTTTTCAGAGTTCATTTCAAATGCTTTTCAATTTCATGGTCTTATAGCTCAAAATAATCAGTAAATGCATGAAAAATAACAAATGTGGTCAGAAAGGGTTGTAAATTGATGATGTGGCTTTGAATGGTGCATTTTGAACACAGAAAAACAATGGAGTTCAAATAAGTGTAACAGACGAGTTTCCCTATGAAACTTTGATACTTCGAAAGAAATTGTCCGTTTTGTACACGAAGTGCATCCAGTTTTTGCCGTAACCCTCCGTACTTTCTCGCACATGCTATGTGGGTGAAATGATGATACCATGC
>NW_025282153.1:0-1190 GCF_018294505.1 Triticum aestivum
TTCCAACACATATCGTCAGCTCACCTTTAGCTAGTCTCCGTTTATTCCGTAGCCTTTTGTTTTGAGTTACTAACACTTAGCAACCGAACCGGTATCTAATACCCTGGTGCTACTAGGAGTACTAGCAAAGTACACATTAACACAATGTATATCCAATATACTTCTATCGACCTTGCCAGCCTTCTTATCTACCAAGTATCTAGGGTAATTCTGCTCTAGTGGTTGTTCCCCTTATTACAGAAGCACTTAGTCTCGGGTTTGGGTTTTACCTTGGGTTTCTTCACTAGAGCAGCAGCTGATTTGCCGTTTCATGAAGTATCCCTTCTTGCCCTTGCCCTTCTTGAAACTAGTGGTTTCACCAACCATCAACAATTGATGCTCCTTCTTGATTTCTACTTTCGCAGTGTCAAACATCGCGAATACCTCAAGGATCATCATATCTATCCCTGATATGTTATAGTTCATCACGAAGCTAAAACAGCTTGGTGGCAATGACTTTGGAGAACCATCACTGTCTTATCTGGAAGATCAACTCCCACTCGATTCAAATGATTGTTGTACTCAGACAATCTGAGCACAAGCTCAACAATTGAGCTTTTCTCCTTAGTTTGCAGGTTAAGAAAGTCATCGGAGGTCTTATACCTCTTGACATGGGCACGAGCCTGAAATCCCAATTTCAGCCCTCAAAACATCTCATATGTTTCGTGACGTTTCAAAAATGTCTTTGGTGCCTCAACTCTAAACCATTTAACTGAACTATCACGTAGTTATCAAAACGTGTATGTCAGATGTTCGCAACAACCACAGACAACGTTCGAGGTTCAGCACACTAAGCGGTGCATTAAGGACATAAGCCTTCTATGAAGCAATGAGGACAATCCTCAGTTTACGGACCTAGTCCGCATAATTGCTACTATCAACTTTCAACTAATTTTTCTCTAGGAACATATCTAAACAGTAGAACTATAGCGTGAGCTACGACATAATTTGCAAAAACCTTTTGACTATGTTCAGGATAATTAAGTTCATCTTATGAACTCCCACTCAGATAGACATCCCTCTAGTCATCTAAGTGATTACATGATCCGAGTCAAACTAGGCCGTGTCCAATCATCACGTGAGACGGACTAGTCATCATCGGTGAACATCTTCATGTTGATCGTATCTTCTATACGACTCATGTTCGACCT
>NW_025282154.1:0-1190 GCF_018294505.1 Triticum aestivum
CCTCTTGAGCTTGGGTCATTGCGTCAATAAGGGCTTGGGTGGGAGCAAACTTTTTCTTCCGGTGAACACACACCCCTGTCTCCGGGTCTAGCGATCCCCCATGCCCGTACCACCAGCTTTTGGCCCTTGGGTCCCATCCCTCTGTACCTAGAGGGATTCCTCGCACCCTCAGGTCCTCCTCCATCTTCTGCCACCTAGGCTCCGAAAGGCGGTATCCTCCTGGCCCCATAATATGATGGAACTTTTTCTTACTCGCATTATCCTTATTTTTTTTCGATATTTCCTTGAAATGCTCCGATTGCTTTTGCCTCACAAATTCTGGCCAATCATCTTTCAGTTTCTCATGTTGTCCATTGAAATCCGGAGTCTTGCCCTTGTTGACATAGTCACGGGTTAAATTTTTCTTGAAGTTCCGGAATGCTTCGCCCATCTTCTGAAGAGCGAACTCTTTAACTAGCCTCCTCCTCTGATGTCCACCCGGAACCTCGTTACCGAATTCATCGACTTTGTTGTATTCCGGAGGTAGAATGAAATGTTCCATAAGCTTTCTCCAGCAATCATTTTTCGTTCTCTTGTCGACAAAACTGAAACCAAGACGTGCCTTCTTTGGCTCCTTCCATTCCTGGATGGTGATCGGGACGTTGTCTCTAACAACGACTCTACATTGGTTGATAAACTTTGAGGTGTGCTGTAGGGGCTTGCCGGTTTCACTGACAAACTCAATGGCATATGTTTCTCCTGTTTTCATCGCCTTGGATTTGCCACGCTTTGTCGTACTCGATCTGGAGGGCTAAAAAAAGAAAGAGAGTCGCGCGCGTTAATACATATGTATTCACATTTCAGTAAGTTTGTATCACGAGAGGCTCAATGTATATATATACCTCGCCGGAGGTGGTTGCTACTTGCAATTCGAGATCGTCGTTTGTTGACGGTTGACCTCCGTCGACAATGTCCGTTCCTTCACCTTCTTGATCATCGACAATCTCTGTTCCACCGTCAAGGTTCAGAAAAGAAGAGACTACATCCTCTTGTTGCTCATATTCTGAGCCCGGCACATAAGGAATCTCGTTGTTGATGATGCCCATTAAATAACGTTCAGCCTCCGGATCCCTAAGCGGCTCGGCTCTATCGTCCGCCATATGTCACTCCTGCATGTAGTAAAAATTCTTTAAGTATAAAGGAATTAAAAA
>NW_025282155.1:0-1190 GCF_018294505.1 Triticum aestivum
TTATCATGAAGCTCCTTGTTCGATAAATTCTCCCAGTCAATCTCGTCGGCTTGTGATCCTGGCATGGTTAGCAGCAATAGAAACACACAAGAATATGATCCTACAGACTACGAACAAGTGGTGGTGGTGGGTGTCACAAATCCGTCAAGCAAATCTCAAATTCTTACCAGTTCTTACCCAGCAGCAGGCGGTGATCGGCAACCGTTGTAGTCAAAAACTCTCAAAGCTTGGATAGAGCGATTACCAGGGAGAGTCAAACGCACGACGTAGATGTATGTGGAGCTGGGAAGGCTTATAATATGGTAGCAAAAAGGGTCAGCAATAATCAATTCAGAGATGCAAAGTTGAATAAACGCTCAACGACGGTACTGTGCTGGTCCTAGGCTAGACTGTGCTAGAGACGCGAGCCTAGAACACTAACAAAATCACGGCGCGGCACGTAAACAAGGGAAAAGCACACTCTGAATTTTTTTTTCGCTCTTTTTTTTTGCGCTGCTTTTTTTTTTGCGAAAAATCACTATAATGGCGAGTGTCTCAAAACTCTTCCTAGCTCAAACTGACAGGATGGGCACGAAATTTTTTCGACCAAATTTTTTTTTTTTCGACTGCCCGGACCCAAAAACTGGAAACGGGTCAAAAAAAACTTCCTATAATGGCACCTGTCTCAAAACACTCAGAAACACCTAAAAATAGGATAGCCAGAAATTTTTTCGAAAAATGCGTTTTCGGAAAATTTTGGGCCTAAACGGAGCGTGGCTACCCGACTCTTTTTTTTTTTCCGAAACCTACTCCGGCAAGGAAACACAAATCGGAATCTAGATGGATCCCGAAAACAAACCTAATAAGCAAAGAACTCGGATTGGTGGTGGATATATGGTGGTGGTATATGGCAGCGGTGGTGGTAGCGGTGGTAGTATATGGATATGGATCGGTGGTGGTATATGGACACGGATTGGTGGTGGTATATGGATACGGATTCGGTGCGGTGGTGGTAGATGGCAGGGGCGATGATGATGGTGCGGCGGCGGCGTGACCACTTATGACCAGAACTCGAAACTCTAAAAGACTAGACTCTAAGACCAGCAACTAGACACGACGATGCAACCGCAAATTCAACAAAGCAAAACCCTAAAAAGATTATGCAAGGCTCAGATTGGTTCGGATATGATGAACTAACCCTAATTTTTTTT
>NW_025282156.1:0-1190 GCF_018294505.1 Triticum aestivum
GTATTTCGAGATTAGGATTTGTCACTCCGATTGTTGGAGAGGTATCTCTGGGCCCTCTCGGTAATACACATCACATAAGCCTTGCAAGCATTACAACTAATATGTTAGTTGTGAGATGATGTATTACGGAACGAGTAAAGAGACTTGCCGATAACGAGATTGAACTAGGTATTGGATACCGACGATCGAATCTCGGGCAAGTAACATACCGATGACAAAGGGAACAACGTATGTTGTTATGCGGTCTGACCGATAAAGATCTTCGTAGAATATGTAGGAGCCAATATGGGCATCCAGGTCCCGCTATTGGTTATTGACCGGAGATGTGTCTCGGTCATGTCTACATTGTTCTCGAACCCGTAGGGTCCGCACGCTTAAGGTTACGATGACAGTTATATTATGAGTTTATGCATTTTGATGTACCGAAGGTTGTTCGGAGTCCCGGATGTGATCACGGACATGACGAGGAGTCTCAAAATGGTCGAGATGTAAAGATTGATATATTGGAAGCCTATGTTTGGACATCGGAAGTGTTTCGGGTGAAATCGGGATTTTACCGGGTTACCGGGAGGGTTACCGGAACCCCCCGGGAGCCATATGGGCCTTCATGGGCCTTAGTGGAAAGGAGAAAGGGGCAGCCCAAGGTGGCTGCGCCTCTTCCCCCTCCCCTAGTCCTATTAGGACTAGGAGAAGGTGGCCGGCCCCCCTCTCTCCCTTCCCCTCCGAGGAATCCTAGTTGGACTAGGATTGGGGGGAGGAATCCTACTCCCAGAGGGAGTAGGACTCTCCTGTGCCTCCCTCTATGGCCGGCCAGCCTCCCCCCCTCTACTCCTTTATATACGGAGGCAGGGGCACCTCTAAACACACAAGTTGACACAAGTTGATCCACGTGATCGATTCCTTAGCCGTGTGCGGTGCCCCCTGCCACCATATTCCTCGATAATACTGTAGCGGAGTTTAGGCGAAGCCCTGCTGCTGTAGTTCATCAAGATCGTCACCACGCCGTCGTGCTGACGGAACTCATCCCCGACACTTTGCTGGATCGGAGTCCGGGGATCGTCATCGAGCTGAACGTGTGCTCGAACTCGGAGGTGCCGTAGTTTCGGTGCTTGATCGGTTGGATCGAGAAGACGTACGACTACTTCCTCTACGTCGTGTCATCGCTTCCGCAGTCGGTCTGCGTTGGGTAC
>NW_025282157.1:0-1190 GCF_018294505.1 Triticum aestivum
GAGATGATTCTGATCATGAGACGCAATACATGGCTCCTGAAGACGCTGACAGGTATGAATGTTTAGTTGCTCAACGTGTTTTGAGTGTGCAGGTCACACAAGCTGAGCAAAATCAGAGGCACAATTTGTTCCATACCAAGGGAGTTGTGAAGGAACGTTCTGTGTGCGTCATAATAGACGGAGGGAGCTGCAACAACTTGGCTAGCATGGAGATGGTGGAGAAGCTTTCTCTCACCACAAGACCACATCCACATCCTTACTACATCCAATGGTTCAACAACAGCGGCAAGGTTAAGGTAACACGTACTGTTCGTGTGCATTTTAGTATCTCTACATATGCTGATTATGTTGATTGTGATGTGGTACCTATGCAAGCATGTTCCTTATTACTTGGTAGACCATGGCAATTTGATAAAAATTCTATACACCATGGTAGAAACAATCACTATTCTCTTGTTCATAAGGATAAAAATATTACTTTGCTTCCTATGACTCCTGATTCCATTTTGAAAGATGATATTAATAGAGCTAATAAAGCAAAACAGGAGACGAATAAGAGTGAAAATCAGATTGTGGCAAAAGAATTTGAGCAACAAATGAAGCCTAATAATAAACCATCTAGTGTTGCTTCTGAAATTAAATTGTAAAAAGTGCATGTTTATTTGCCACCAAATCTGATATTGATGAGCTAGATTTCAGCAAATCTGTTTGCTATGCTTTTGTGTGCAAAGAGGCATTATTTTCATTCGAGGACGTGCTGTGACGCCCGGATAATCAAGCTACAGTAACCCTCTGGTAATGATGCCACGTCACCTCGATTATTGTTGATAATCTCGTGTTAGCTCGGAACCGAACCAAATTCAAATTTGAATTAAAGTCAAAACAATTAAAGTTTTCAAAAGTCAAAACTAAATTGTTCCTTATGTGTCTAATAATCCATAATAAATGCTGGTGAAGAAATCATCTCTTAATAAAATACTTAAGTGCACTAAATAAACTAAAACAATAGCAAAAACAATTATTTAAATGCTTTAAAATGATAAACAATTACAAACTAATATATTTAGGTGCCAAGTTAATTGTGACAGTGGTATAATTCCTATTACCAATTTAGGGATCATTTTTGTACTTCACAAAACTAAAATACAATCAGGAACAAAATAAAACAGAAAAGAAATAAAATACATAAA
>NW_025282158.1:0-1190 GCF_018294505.1 Triticum aestivum
TACCCTCCGTTTCTCCTAACTCGCCGTGGTTCGACGCCGGCGTCCACCGCCGTCTTCGGGCGCCGGCGAGCTTTCAAACCTGACATGCGGGCCCCGCGTGTCAGCCTCTGTTTTATTTCCCCGAACCGTTTTCTGTTGGCGCCTTCGGGCAAAATACGTTTTCTCCTCGCGCTTGCGCATTCCCAGCCGAAGCGTTTTCTGTTTTCTCAGTTAAAACCCTGGAACTTTTCTGTTTCATTACAGAAAGGTCCCTGGACAGAAACCTTTATAACTTTTTAATGAAAAGGTATTTTTGAGTGATTCTTTTTCTGTCAATCTCCAAATTTTGTCTAGTTTTTTATGGGATTTATTTGAAAAATATTTGGCAAAGTTTCTGTGCATGTGTTGGTTTTCACGTTAGTGCCCCGTTTCGTGATTGCCGTAGGTTCCGGGAGAGGGGACGGAGCCGCGAACTTCGCCGAGCTAGACTCCGACTTCTCCGAACCAGGCAAGCATGTTTGAACATTTGATATGGCAGATGTTTTGCATGTTCATGTGAAAGTTTGTGCGTGGCATGTGAGTGTCGATAAATACCTCGTTGCTTGTAAGGCAACGACCCGATTGTTCCGAAGTTGCGATGACCTCTGATGAGAGGTGGCCTAATCATGTAGTGACATGAAGGGCAGCAAGGTGGTACTGTTGTAGCATGCCAGCCTTGCGTCATCCGACTTTCTTCGACGTTAACGTGGTTGGAGCCACGTTATCGATCTTTTCCCGCATGTTCCAAAGTTGCGACGACCTCTGATGAGAGGTGGCCTAATCATGTGGTGACATGAAGGGCAGCAAGGTGGTACTGTTGTAGCATGCCAGCCTTGTGTCATCCGACTTTTCCGACGTTAACATGGTTGGAGCCGTGTTATCGTCCCTTCCCCTTTCCGTGCTACCACATGTCTCATTGCCAGGATACGGTTTAGTAAGTTGGTAACCTCTTTCCGTGTACACACCAAACAGAGAGGCCGGGATGATGGTACCTTGGCCCAGGATTAAAGCCAGTCATTCGGTCAGGGGGCATGGGTGTTTCCGGTTGGGACCGAGAGGGGGGGCACCCCCTTATAGCGCGCGTATAGAAATTTGATCCCATGCTACGCGAGGTTGTAGCCTCCCCGACTCAGGGTTTTTCCTGAATGTTGCCGAGGGTGATCCCTGGCTTC
>NW_025282159.1:0-1190 GCF_018294505.1 Triticum aestivum
GTCGCCGACGAATTCGCCGTCTCCAGCGCGTCCCCGAGCCCGCTTCGACGCCCACTGCAACCGCGGTGAGCTACGCCACCGTTTCCCCCTCTTCTCCCCCTCGATCCCTCACCGTAGCTTCATCTCCACCACGGCCGAACCTCCGCCGTCGCCGAGCTCGCCGTCGACGCAGCTCCGGTGACCATTTGGTCACCCCGGCGAGTCCAACGCGTTCACAGAACCCAGTAGAGCATCCCTAGCGCCTCACTTTGCTCGACTTCGAGCTCCAGCACCACTCCCGTGCACGACCGAACCCCGGCGGCCGCAGCCGAGCTCACCGCCGTCAACTCCGGCCACCCCGACCCCAACGGACTCCGCCAAGAGCCGCGGGTCGTCCTCAGCTTCACTCCGG
This sequence comes from Triticum aestivum, assembly GCF_018294505.1. Taxonomy (NCBI): domain Eukaryota; kingdom Viridiplantae; phylum Streptophyta; class Magnoliopsida; order Poales; family Poaceae; genus Triticum; species Triticum aestivum. Next base: position 392 of record NW_025282159.1, read on the forward strand.
TGATCTCCGCGGTCCATTTGGTGGCCGAAACGACCAAAACCACTATCGCTGCCGCACTGTTGGTCGCCGCCGGCCAGAACTCCGGCGAGCTGACGTGGCCTAGCTAATTAGCCACTAAACCACCACCTACAGACGCTGACAAGTGGGCCCAGGGCTTAGTCAAAGCTAACCAGCCCGGGGTCAACGCGGGATTAGCCCCTGTGACACTGACGTGTGGACCCCACACGTCAGGTTTGACCCGAGCCAGCTCTGTTGACCTGCTGATGTCACTGTGATGTCAGGCTGACGCAGTAAATGATATTTCTGGATTTAAATTAAATCAGGAAATTCAAAATATTATTTAAACTTCAAAAATTCATAACTTTTATTCTGTAACTCCAAATTGGACAAATTATATATGAAAAATGATCAGAAAAATCCAATCTATCCATCTGTACTATTTTCATGCATGACCAAACAAGTTAAATTTATGTTTTAATCAGAACAAGGAAAGGCACTTTAAAAGGCCATATTTGAATTTGAAATTTGAATCTTTGATTCAAATTTGCTCAAACACTTCTGGCTTTAGTTGCATTAGCCCAACACACTCATATTGCCATGTTTCATGCATGCATCATATTGTTGCACATTGTTTGGTGATGCCTGTGTATCGTTATCCTTTGCGACAGGATCTGTCCCCGAGGAGTACCGTGATTACCCTAACGAAGAATCGTATCCGTGCAACGAACCATCAGGCAAGCAACCAACCATTTGATCATATCGATACAATCCCATGTTCTCGCTCCTGCTCTCTTTTACT
>NW_025282160.1:0-1190 GCF_018294505.1 Triticum aestivum
CGAGCCCTCCGCCGCGCCTGTTGCCACCGGCGACGAACCGCCGGCGTGTTAGGCCCTGTTGACCAGGGGTTTGACCTCCCCTGGGTCATTTACATGTGGGCCCGGGGCCCTGCTAATCTAGTTTAGATGCTAATTAAATTTTAGCTAACCCACTGACTCACTGACAGGTGGGGCCCAGCCCTGTTAATTAACCCAGTTTAGTTTAATTAAATTCTAACTAAACTAATTTCACTGACGTGTGGACCCCACTGGCCAGGTTTGACCTGGACCAGCCACGTTGACCTGCTGACGTCACTAATACGTCATGCTGACGCAGTATTTGTTTCTGGAATTAAAATAAATCAAAAATGATTTATAAATTCCAGAAAATAGCTAAAACTTCTAAAAATCATAGAAAATTAACCGTAACTCCAAATTAAATAATTTATATATGAAAAATTATCAGAAAAATTCAAGGAATCCATCTGTACCATTTTCATGCATGTTAGAACAACTCATAGCTGCTGTTTAGCACAAATCAATTAAATGGCATTTGAATAATCACATATGGAGTTTGAATTTGAGTCTTGTATTCAAACCAACTTCATTTAATCTGTTGCTAGTTGCATTAGCCCAAAACACATTCATTTTGCATGTCATGATCATGCATCATACTGTGCATTGCATTGATTGTGTTCCCTTCTGTGTTGCAGGTATTTGTCCCCTCTCGATAGACGTGATACCGATGATGTGATCGTTGACACTGATGAAGACTCAATGTTATCTTCAGAAGTGCCAGGCAAGCAAAACCCCCTTGTTCATTCCGATACAATCCCACTCTCTCGCTCCTGCTCTCTTTTACTGCATTAGGACAACAACGATTCATCTGTTACTTGCTGCGGTAGCTGAACCCCTTTATCCTCTGCATGACCTGTCATTGCCACAGTAAATAGATGAAACCCACTAGCATGAGTAGGAGTTGTTTGAGCCCTGTTGTGCCTACTCATTCATGCTTGTTTGTCATGCCTGCTACTGCTTAGAGTTGAGTCAGGTCTGATTCATCGGGGATGAATCAGAGGTGTGTGAACATGTCCTACTGTGTGTGAGCTAAGTGTGTGAATACGATTTGGTAAAGGTAGCGGTGAGAGGCCATGTAGGAGTACATGGTGGGTTGTCTCATTGCAGCCGTCCTCAGGAACTGAGTTCTGTGT
>NW_025282161.1:0-1190 GCF_018294505.1 Triticum aestivum
AGATTAGGATTTGTCACTCCGATTGTCGGAGAGGTATCTCTGGGCCCTCTCGGTAATACACATCACTTAAGCCTTGCAAGCATTACAACTAATATGTTAGTTGTGAGATGATGTATTACGGAACGAGTAAAGAGACTTGCCGGTAACGAGATTGAACTAGGTATTGGATACCGACGATCGAATCTCGGGCAAGTAACATACCGATGACAAAGGGAACAACGTATGTTGTTATGCGGTCTGACCGATAAAGATCTTCGTAGAATATGTAGGAGCCAATATGGGCATCCAGGTCCCGCTATTGGTTATTGACCGGAGACGTGTCTCGGTCATGTCTACATTGTTCTCGAACCCGTAGGGTCCGCACGCTTAAGGTTACGATGACAGTTATATTATGAGTTTATGCATTTTGATGTACCGAAGGTTGTTCGGAGTCCCGGATGTGATCACGGACATGACGAGGAGTCTCGAAATGGTCGAGACATAAAGATTGATATATTGGAAGCCTATGTTTGGACATCGGAAGTGTTTCAGGTGAAATCGGGATTTTACCGGGTTACCGGGAGGTTACCGGAACCCCCCGGGAACCATATGGGCCTTCATGGGCCTTAGTGGAAAGGTGAAAGGGCTGCCCACCAGGGCTGCGCGCCTCCCCCCTTCCCCTAGTCCTATTAGGACTAGGAGAGGTGGCCGGCCACCCTTCTCCTCTTTCCCCCTTTGGGGATTCCTAGTTGGAATAGGATTGGAGGGGAGTCCTACTCCCGGTAGGAGTAGGACTCCTCCTGCGCCACCTCCTCCTGGCCGGCGCCTCCTCCCCCCCTTGGCTCCTTTATATACGGAGGCAGGGGCACCTCTAAACACACAAGTTGACACAAGTTGATCCACATGATCGATTCCTTAGCCGTGTGCGGTGCCCCCTGCCACCATATTCCTCGATAATACTGTAGCGGAGTTTAGGCGAAGCCCTGCTGCTGTAGTTCATCAAGATCGTCACCACGCCGTCGTGCTGACGGAACTCTTCCCCGACACTTTGCTGGATCGGAGTCCGGGGATCGTCATCGAGCTGAACGTGTGCTCGAACTCGGAGGTGCCGTAGTTTCGGTGCTTGATCGGTTGGATCGTGAAGACGTACGACTACTTCCTCTACGTCGTGTCATCGCTTCCGCAGTCGGTCTGCGTTGGGTACGTAGACA
>NW_025282162.1:0-1190 GCF_018294505.1 Triticum aestivum
AAATGAAGTCAGAAAGGATTGAAAAATGATGATGTGGCTTTGAATGGTGCATTTTGAACACACAAAAAGTCATGAGTTCAAATAAGTTTTAAAAAATGAAATCCCTTTGTAACAGACGAGTTTCCGGATGAAATCCTGATACGTTGAAAGAGATTGTCCGTTTTGTACACGAAGTGCATCCAGTTTTTGCCATAACCCTCTCAACTTTCTTGCACATGCTGTGTGGATGAAATGATGATACCATGCCAACTTTCAACCTTTTCAGAGTTCATTTGAAATGCTTTTCAATTTTAGGGTCTTATAGCTCAAAATAATTAGTAAATGCATGAAAAATAACAAATGAAGTCAGAAAGGATTGAAAAATGATGATGTGGCTTTGAATGGTGCATTTTGAACACACAAAAAGTCAGGAGTTCAAATAAGTTTTAAAAAATGAAATCCCTTTGTAACAGACGAGTTTCCGGATGAAATCTTGATACGTTGAAAGAGATTGTCCGTTTTGTACACGAAGTGCATCCAGTTTTTGCCGTAACCCTCTCAACTTTCTTGCACATGCTATGTGGATGAAAATACCATGCCAACTTTCAACCTTTTCAGAGTTCATTTGAAATGCTTTTCAATTTTAGGGTCTTATAGCTCAAAATAATTAGTAAATGCATGAAAAATAACAAATGAAGTCAGAAAGGATTGAAAAATGATGATGTGGCTTTGAATGGTGCATTTTGAACACACAAATAGTCCGGAGTTCAAATAAGTTTAAAAAAATGAAATCCCTTTGTAACAGACGAATTTCCGGATGAAATCCTGATACGTTGAAAGAGATTGTCCGTTTTGTACACGAAGTGCATCCAGTTTTTGCCGTAACCCTCTCAACTTTCTTGCACATGCTATGTGGATGAAAATACCATGCCAACTTTCAACCTTTTCAGAGTTCATTTGAAATGCTTTTCTATTTTAGGGTCTTATAGCTCAAAATAATTAGTAAATGCATGAAAAATAACAAATGAAGTCAGAAAGGATTGAAAAATGATGATGTGGCTTTGAATGGTGCATTTTGAACACACAAAAAGTCAGGAGTTCAAATAAGTTTTAAAAAATGAAATCCCTTTGTAACAGACGAGTTTCCGGATGAAATCCTGATACGTTGAAAGAGATTGTCCGTTTTGTACACGAAGTGCATCCAGTTTTTG
>NW_025282163.1:0-1190 GCF_018294505.1 Triticum aestivum
TGCCTTATGGGCAAGATGACTAAAACGCCGTTCTCCAGAACTATGGAGCGAGCAACTGATTTGTTGGAAATCATACATACTGATGTTTGTGGCCCAATGAATGTTGAGGCTCGCGGCGGGTATCGTTATTTTCTCACCTTCACAGATGATTTGAGCAGATATGGGTATATCTACTTGATGAAACACAAGTCTGAAACATTTGAAAAGTTCAAAGAATTTCAGAGTGAAGTGGAAAATCATCGTAACAAGAAAATAAAGTTTCTACGATCTGATCGTGGAGGAGAGTATTTGAGTTATGAGTTTGGCCTACACTTGAAACAATGTGGAATAGTTTCGCAACTCACGCCACCTGGAACACCACAACGAAATGGTGTGTCCGAACGTTGTAATCGTACTTTACTTGATATGGTGCGATCTATGATGTCTCTTACTGATTTACCGCTATCGTTTTGGGGTTATGCTTTAGAGACGGCTGCATTCACGTTAAATAGGGCACCATCAAAATCCGTTGAGACGACGCCTTATGAACTGTGGTTTGGCAAGAAACCAAAGTTGTCGTTTCTTAAAGTTTGGGGCTGCGATGCTTATGTGAAGAAACTTCAACCAGATAAGCTCGAACCTAAATCGGAGAAATGTGTCTTCATAGGATACCCAAAAGAGACTGTTGGGTACACCTTCTATCACAGATCCGAAGGCAAGACATTCGTTGCTAAGAATGGATCCTTTCTAGAGAAGGAGCTTCTCTCGAAAGAAGTGAGTGGGAGGAAAGTAGAACTTGATGAGATAACTGTATCTACTCCCTTATTGGAAAGTAGTTCATCACGAGAACCGGTTCCTGTGACAACTACACCAATTAGTGAGGAAGCTAATGATAATGATCATGAAACTTCAGATCAAGTTTCTACTGAACCTCGTAGGTCTACCAGAGTAAGATCCGCACCAGAGTGGTACGGTAATCCTATTCTGGAAGTCATGTTACTTGACCATGATGAACCTACGAACTATGAGGAAGCGATGATGAGCCCGGATTCCGCAAAATGGCTAGAAGCCATGAAATCTGAGATGGGATCCATGTATGAAAACAAAGTATGGACTTTGGTTGACTTGCCCGATGATCGGCAAGCCATTGAGAATAAATGGATCTTTAAGAAGAAGACTGACGCTGATGGTAATATAACTGTCTATAAAGC
>NW_025282164.1:0-1190 GCF_018294505.1 Triticum aestivum
GTAGTTTAGGATAGCCACCGAGTCAAAGCTGGCTTGCTGCAGTTAAACCCCACCACCCCTTTGTTGATAATGATGCATATGTAGTTAGTTCTGATGTAAGTCTTGCTGGGTACATTTGTACTCACGTTTGCCTATTTTATGTTTTTGCAGAGAGACTTCGGTCTCGCTAGTAGTTCCGCGTGGACTTCGACGTTTAGCTTGTTACCTCAGCTACGATCTTGTGCCCTCGGCAGGATCTGATAGATAGTCAGGCTTCTCAGCCTTTTTCATTTATAGATGTCTGTACTCAGACATGATAGCTTCCGTTTGTGTTTTGACTTGTATGCTCTGATTGTTGGGTCATGAGACCCATGTTTGTAATATCTCGCTCCTCGGAGCCTATTGAATAAACTACTTGAGTCGTAGAGTCATTTTGTGATGCCATGTTGTATTGCACATATCGAGCATATTGTGTGTATGTTATTGAAATGCTTGGTATGTGTGGGATCTGACCATCTAGTTGTTTATCTTTAGTAGCCTCTCTTACCGGGAAATGTCTCCTAGTGTTTCCACTGAGCCATGGTAGCTTGCTACTGCTCCGGAACACTTAGGCTGGCCGGCATGTGTCCTTCTTCATTCCTGTGTCTGTCCCTTCGGGGAAATGTCACGTGATGAATACCGGAGTCCTGTTAGCCTGCTACAGCCCGGTTCACCGGAGTCCTGCTAGCCCAGTGCTACAGCCTGGGTTCACTCGCTGATGACCGACACGTTCGATGCTGGGTCATGGATGCCTGTCCCTGTAAGTTTGTGCCACTTTGGGTTTACGACTAGCCATGTTAGCCCGGGCTCCTTATCATATGGATGCTAGCGACACTGTCATATACGTGTGCCAAAAGGCGCAAACGGTCCCGGGCAAAGGTAAGGCGACACCCGTGGGAATACCGTGCGTGAGGCCGCAAAGTGATATGAGGTGTTACATGCTAGATCGATGTGGCATTGAGTCGGGGTCCTGACAGCGTTGGTATCAGAGCTTGACTGCCTGTAGGATTACCAAGCCAAACTGGTCGAAGTTGAGTCTAGAAATTCTTTAGTTATGTAAGGGAATTGATTGTGGGATGGAACGTAAGGCTCTTTTTACTCCTTATACCTTATGCCTTCTGATCTGAGTCATCTTATCTTTTCTACGGGGATTAAGAACTAGGCTATCTCTT
>NW_025282165.1:0-1190 GCF_018294505.1 Triticum aestivum
AGAAAGGATTGAAAAATGATGATGTGGCTTTGAATGGTGCATTTTGAACACACAAAAAGTCAGGAGTTCAAATAAGTTTTAAAAAATGAAACCCCTTTGTAACAGACGACTTTCCGGATGAAATCCTGATACTTTGAAAGACATTGTCCGTTTTGTACACGAAGTGCATCCAGTTTTTGCCGTAACCCTCTCAACTTTCTTGCACATGCTATGTGGATGAAATGATGATATCATGCCAACATTCAACCTTTTCAGAGTTCATTTGAAATGCCTTTTCAATTTTAGGGTCTTGTAGCTCAAAATAATTAGTAAATGCATGAAAAATAACAAATGAAGTAAGAAAGGATTGAAAAATGATGATGTGGCTTTGAATGGTGCATTTTGAACACACAAAAAGTCAGGAGTTCAAATAAGTTTAAAAAAACGAAATCCCTTTGTAACAGACGAGTTTCCGGATGAAATCCTGATACTTTGAAAGAGATTGTCCGTTTTGTACACGAAGTGTATCCAGTTTTTGCCGTAACCCTCTCAACTTTAATGCACATGCTATGTGGATGAAATGATGATATCATGCCAACTTTCAACCTTTTCAGAGTTCATTTGAAATGCATTTCAATTTTAGGGTCTTGAAGCTCAAAATAATTAGTAAATGCATGAAAAATAACAAATGAAGTAAGAAAGAATTGAAAAATGATGATGTGGCTTTGAATGGTGCATTTTGAACACACAAAAAGTCAGGAGTTCAAATAAGTTTAAAAAATGAAATCCCTTTGTAACAGACGAGTTTCCGGATGAAATCCTGATACTTTGAAAGAGATTGTCCGTTTTGTACACGAAGTGCATCCAGTTTGTGTCGTAACCCTCTCAACTTTCTTGCACATGCTATGTGGATGAAATGATGATATCATGCCAACTTTCAACCTTTTCAGAGTTCATTTGAAATGCTTTTCAATTTTAGGGTCTTGTAGCTCAAAATAATTAGTAAATGCATGAAAAATAACAAATGAAGTAAGAAATGATTGAAAAATGATGATGTGGCTTTGAATGGTGCATTTTGAACACACAAAAAGTCAGGAGTTCAAATAAGTTTTAAAAAATGAAATCCCTTTGTAATAGACGACTTTCCGGATGAAATCCTGATACTTTGAAAGAGATTGTCCGTTTTGTACACGAAGTGCATCCAGTTTTTG
>NW_025282166.1:0-1190 GCF_018294505.1 Triticum aestivum
TAATCACATATGGAGTTTGAATTTGAATCTTGTATTCAAACCAACTTCATTTAATCTGTTGCTAGTTGCATTAGCTCAAAACACATTCATATTGCCATGTCATAGCATGCATCATTTTGTGCATTGCATTGATTGTGTTCTTCTTTGTTGCCGGTATCTGTTCCCTCCCGGTAGACGATGTTCCGACGTTGTGATCGTTGACACTGATGAAGACTCAATGTTATCTTCAGAAGTGCCAGGCAAGCAAAACCCCCTTGTTCATTCCGATACAATCCTACTCTCTCGCTCCTGCTCTCTTTTACTGCATTAGGACAACACCGATTCATCTGTTACTTGCTGCGGTAGCTGAACCCCTTTATCCTTTGCATGACCTGTCATTGCCACAGTAAATAGATGAAACCCACTAGCATGAGTAGGAGTTGTTTGAGCCCTGATGTGCCTACTCATTCATGCTTGTTTGTCATGCCTGCTACTGCTTAGAGTTGAGTCAGGTCCGATTCATCGAGGATGAATCAGAGGTGTGTGAACATGTCCTACTATGTGTGAGCTAAGTGTGTGAACACGATTTGGTAAAAGGTGTCGGTGAGAGGCCATGTAGGAGTACATGGTGGGTTGTCTCATTGAAGCCGTCCTTAGGAACTGAGTTCTGTGTTTGTGATCCATGATTCAGCTACTACCATGCATTGGGCCCTGAAATATGACCCCGCTCGACTTATTATTCACCCTAGTCCTCTGTCCAGGAGTTGCAAGTAGTTTCTGGTGTTTGTAGCTTACTGGAGGCCGTGGACAGCGCTGACCGTAGGGGTGGGCTGTGATGCGGTAGGTACGTGGCACGGTGTACCGGATGCCCGTTTGGTATCTCGGGAACCCTGTTCACATCGTTTGGGGCTGTGAGCGAAACTCCGGCCGGATCTCCTCATGGATGGAACCCGAATAGGCGATAAACCTGGACTAGAGACTTGAGTGTTTAGGTAGGTCGTGGTCTACACCCACGTCGGCTTTCGCTTGAAGTCTGCCGAGCACATGTCGTGTGCAGACGCTAAGTGGTGGAAACATGTATGAAGAAGTACACCCCTGCAGGGTTAACATCATCTATTCGAATAGCCGTGTCCGCGGAAAAGGACTTCTGGATTGCTTATATCAGTTCATAGACAAGTGAAAGTGGATACTTTAAAATGCGCAAGATAAGC
>NW_025282167.1:0-1190 GCF_018294505.1 Triticum aestivum
GGGGTCCCGACAGCGTTGGTATCAGAGCCTGACTGCCTGTAGGATTACCAAGCCAAACTGGTCGAAGTTGAGTCTAGAAATGCTTTAGTTATATAAGGGAATTGATTGTGGGAGGGAACGTAAGGCTCTTTTACTCCTTTACCTTATGCCCTTCTGATCTGAGTCACCCTCTTCTCTTCTACGGGGATTAAGAACTAGGCTTTCTCATCTTCTATCAGGATCACGTGTTACTAATCCGTAGACTCATAGGATTAATGGATTTAAGCCTCAGTTCAGTTTCTACCACTACAGTGTGTTGTTAGTTGGACTTGGAACCTAGATATGATGTTGTTGAGTGGTTATGCCACCATTTTGTAGGATGTCTCAAATCCTTTGAGCATTTATAGCCGTTATGCTGTCCGAGTCATCCCAGGTTTCTAAACAGTCTGATGCATTTGCAAATTCCTTCCTCCCGTACCTGATGTCCTTCTGGGCCGGATTAAGCACACTAATCGGTCTGTTGAGGTACCCCGTTACCTCGTCGTGTATGTTGGAGTTATTATTATGACCCTAGGTGTCTTAGAGGACTACTTAGTAATCTAGCAATGCTTGCATTCCCAGTGTGATGATTCTGGCCACTATTCTCGAAAGCATCCCGTGATGCCATTTAGTTAGTAGGTATTCTATTCCCGGGTTTCTAAACTCGAGATTCACTCCACTTACCTCCTGTTGATAGTTTTTGCTCGTTCCTTTTGGATATTAGTAACCTTTGTGATAGTCCTCGAGGTTCATGGTATATCCTTCTTCCAAATATCATGAACTGCTTATGGAAGAAGTTCCTCGCGGAACCGAAAGATCACAACTAGAGTGCTCTTGAGGAGTACTCCATTCATATTGTGACTCTGCCAGTCCTTCCTCCTCTGCATGGGTTATCCGGAAGAAATATGTTGAATTTGTTCGACATACTAATTCATGCATCCACAACTCAGAAAAACATATGTTCCTTTGGGTTGTCCCTCTTTAGTTATTTTCTGGCCCTCGTCTATCAATTGATAGTCAGGAGTAATTGTGCATTTGTGTTATCAATGCCTATTATTCTTGTGGTCCGTCAAGCCATTCTATTCCGGAATGACTAGGAGAAACAAACTCCAGTACCTCGTCCATCTCTGGGATTGGGTCAAAGTAGTTGTATTCCGCAGATCAAATGCCTA
>NW_025282168.1:0-1190 GCF_018294505.1 Triticum aestivum
GAAATTACTGCACCGGAGCCTCTGGTGGTCGAAATTACTGCACCGGAGCCTCCTCGCTACCCCGTGGACGATATAAAGGAGATGAAAGAATGTCATCTGTATTATCCTATCGGGAACATGTCCATGAAGGTAGCCATCGGCAGTGCTTTACCATGTTTACCTGGAGCACTCCACCACAACACCCCCATTCAAGATGGCTATGCTCGTGTCACGGTGGAGGACATAGTCCAAGGGTTTGAGGACCTGGAGATTGACATTGCTACACCTGAAGGGGAGAAAAGACTTGGAGATGTCAAGCGCCATTTCATTCTATGGCAAAAGAAGTTTATCAAGTTTCCAGGCGAGGCGCCAAGGACAACAAGTCCACCCCCCTACGGTGGTGGCGGTTCACCTACACCTCCGTCACGTCAGCCGACGCCCCCAGTCCACAACGTCCGGCGGGTGATCAGACGCCGCCCCCCAGTCCTCGTCCGGCGGGTGATCAGACGCCGCCCCCCAATCCACCTCCGGCAAAGAAGCAGAAGCAGTCCTGGATTATTAACCCGGACCCTTATGTACCTAAGACCACAAAGGTACCGGAGCCATCATTGAAGCCTCTCCCCACAAGGCCTTGGGAACGTAGTGCCGAGGAAACTGCCGCGGCCGCGGCTGCTGATCATGAGAAATGGAAGGCGGACAGCAAGAAGAAAAGAGAGCCCGAGCCCAAGCCAGTATTTTCTGATGAGCAAAAGAAGTGGGCTAAGTCATTTTTGAGCACATCGTCCCAAGCCGCGAAGAATCTGCCTGACGACTATGCACGTGAACTTCGTAGGCAGGCACTCATGTTGAAGGAGAAGAAAGAGCGGGCGGAGAACCAGGAGAACAAAGCCTTGGAGGAGGCCGAGAAAATGGAATTAGAAAGTAAAAAAAGCGGGAAACGAGTTGCCCAGCTCGGGGAACAAAGTAAACAATCGATTGCCCCGCTTATAGTGAAAGCCGCCGGTCCGGATGACCCCGATATCATAGCAGCTGCGGCAGCACATGGATTGACTGTAACGAGTGCCAGAGAACAAGCGGCCAACTTAGGTATTACTCTTCGTGAACTGTTAGGCCTTGATGAGGCGCCAGTGAAGGAGGTAGTAATTACATATGTGAAGAATGGGCCTCTCGTCGAGCCTGCGCAGGAACAGGATCTACCTCCACAAATGAAA
>NW_025282169.1:0-1190 GCF_018294505.1 Triticum aestivum
GTGATTCCCAATGCGTCGGGCCCAATGACTCTCTTCTGTGACAACACTGGAGCTATTGCCCTTGCGAAGGAGCCCAGGTTTCACAGGAAGACCAGGCATATCAAGCGTCGCTTCAACTCCATTCGTGAAAGTGTTCAAAATGGAGACATAGATATTTGTAAAGTACACACGGACCTGAATGTAGCAGATCCGTTGACTAAACCTCTCCCTAGGGCAAAACATGATCAACACCAGGACGCAATGGGTGTTCGATTCATCACAATGTAACTAGATTATTGACTCTAGTGCAAGTGGGAGACTGTTGGAAATATGCCCTAGAGGCAATAATAAATGGTTATTATTATATTTCTTTGTTCATGGTAATTGTCTATTATTCATGCTATAATTGTATTGTCCGGAAATCGTAATACATGTGTGAATACATAGACCACAAAGTGTCCCTAGTAAGCCTCTAGTTGACTAGCTCGTTGATCAACAGATAGTCGTGGTTTCCTGGCTATGGACATTGGATGTCATTGATAACGGGATCACATCATTAGGAGAATGATGTGATGGACAAGACCCAATCCTAAGCATAGCATAAAAGATCGTGTAGTTTCGTTTGCTAGAGCTTTTCCAATGTCAAGTATCTTTTCCTTAGACCATGAGATCGTGCAACTCCCGGATACCGTAGGAGTGCTTTGGGTGTGCCAAACGTCACAACGTAACTGGGTGACTATAAAGGTGTACTACGGGTATCTCCGAAAGTGTCTGTTGGGTTGGCACGGATCGAGACTGGGATTTGTCACTCCGTGTGACGGAGAGGTATCTCTGGGCCCACTCGGTAATGCATCATCATAATGAGCTCAATGTGACTAAGGCGTTAGTCACGGGATCATGCATTGTGGTACGAGTAAAGAGACTTGCCGGTAACGAGATTGAACAAGGTATTGGGATACCGACGATCGAATCTCGGGCAAGTAACATACCGATTGACAAAGGGAATTGCATACGGATTGATTGAATCCTCGACACCGTGGTTCATCCGATGAGATCATCGTGGAACATGTGGGAGCCAACATGGGTATCCAGATCCCGCTGTTGGTTATTGACCGGAGAGGCGTCTCGGTCATGTCTGCATGTCTCCCGAACCCGTAGGGTCTACACACTTAAGGTTCGGTGACGCTAGGGTTGTAGAGATATATGTATGC
>NW_025282170.1:0-1190 GCF_018294505.1 Triticum aestivum
CAGGGTGCGTTTACGTGTCGGTCATCAAGACTCACATATTCGGCTGAATCGTGTCCGTTTCGTGCACTATTACTCAGTGTTTTGGGGACCCAGAGCGATTTCCACGATTGATGAACCCCGGGTGCGTTTATGTGTCCGTCGTCAACACTCACAGTTTTGTCCAATTCTAACCTGGTTCATGGACTATTACTCACCGTTTTGGGGTCCCGAAGCGATTTCCATAGTTGTTGAACTCCAAGGTGTGCTTACGTGTTGATCATCAACACTCGCAGTTTTGGCCGATTCTAGCCCGTTTCATGGACTATTAATCACCGTTTTGGGGTCCCAAAGCGATCTCCATGGTTGTCGAACTCCAAGGTGCGCTTACTTGTCGGTCATCAAGAATCACAGTTTGGGCCGATTCTGGCCCGTTTCTTGGACTATTGCTCTACTTTCGGGTGTCGGAGTGATTTCCACGATTAACGAACCCCGAGGTGCGTTTACGTGTCGGTCATCAACACTCACATATTCGGCCGATTCTAGTCCGTTTCATGCACTATTACTCAGCGTTTTGGGGACCCAGAGCGATTTTCATGATTGATGATCCCCGGGTGTGTTTATGTGTCCGTCGTCAACACTCACGGTTTTGGCCAATCCTGACATGTTTCGTGGATTATTACTCACAGTTTTGTGGTCCCGAAGCGATTTCCATAGTTGGTGAACCCCAAGGTGTGCTTATGTGTTGGTCATCAACACTCGCAGTTTTGGCCGATTCTGGCCCGTTTCATGGACTATTACTCACCGTTTTGGGGTCCCAAAGCGATTTCCATGGTTGTCGACCTCCAAGGTGCGCTCATGTGTCGGTCATCAACAATCATAGTTTGGGTCGATTCTTGCCCGTTTCTTGGACTATTACCCTATTTTGGGGTCTCGGAGTCATTTCCACGATTGACGAACCCCAGGGTGCGTTTACGTGTCGGTCATCAACACTCACATATTCGGCTGAATCGTGTCCGTTTCGTGCACTATTACTCAGTGTTTTGGGGACCCAGAGCGATTTCCACGATTGATGAACCCCGGGTGCGTTTATGTGTCCGTCGTCAACACTCACAGTTTTGTCCAATTCTAACCTGGTTCATGGACTATTACTCACCGTTTTGGGGTCCCGAAGCGATTTCCATAGTTGTTGAACTCCAAGGTGTGCTTACGTG
>NW_025282171.1:0-1190 GCF_018294505.1 Triticum aestivum
CCCCCTCACGGACGGCGATGACACGGTAGTAGAGTTTCTGCGGTAACGATGCGGCGTCAATATTACTAAATACTCGGAGCGTGATAAAATCATGATTTTTTTTGCACGACGTGGGCACATGTGCTATAGGAACGATGGTATTTTTTCATAATTTTTGGTGATGGAGAAGTATCCAAAAAATTCCCTCTACGCGGATTGCCCTTCGCGCGTCTACGGCTGTGGCCGGCGGCCTCCGGGGGCTAGCATGCCGCCAAATCTTGCGCCGGCGGCCTCTCACAAGTCTGGAAGTGTTTACGCGGTTGCAAACGCCCAGCATGCGTGTCCGGGGTGTGCCCCCCTCACGAACGGCGCTGCCGCCGGCACCTAGAGGATTGAAACGGACGCGTGGGGTCTACACGGAGGGGATCTTGCTGTGGGTCTTCCCCGGATGTTGCTCCAATGTGTTCCTATGGCCTGACCTAACACAACCGGGTGGGAAGGTCCACTGGTCAAAGCCCGTCCGTGCAAAGTCAAAGGGGTAGATCCCGTGGTCAAACGCTACAGGGTTAGGCGGGACGGGGGCACTGGGGGGGGGGGGTAGCAATGCCACCGGAGCGTCGCACCGGGCCCTCATACATGCGGGATGGTGTGGTGGCATGTCCGAAGAGGCGGGACGCGTCTCCAGGGCGTGGCCCCCCTCACGGACGGCGATGACACGGTAGTAGACGTTCTGTGGTAACGATGCGGCGTCAATATTACTAAATACTCGGAGCGCGATAAAATCATGATTTTTTTTTGCAAGACGTGGGAACATGTGCTATAGGAACGATGGTATTTTTTCATAATTTTTGGTGAAGGAGAAGTATCCGAAAAATTCCCTCCACGCGGATTGCCCTTCGCGCGTCTACGGCTGTGGCCGGCGGCCTCCAGGGGCTAGCATGCCGCCAAATCTTGCACTGGCGGCCTCTCACAAGTCTGGAAGTGTTGTCGCGGTTGCAAACGCCCGGCATGCGTGTCGGGGGTGTGCCCCCCTCACGGACGGCGCTTCCGCCGGCACCTGGAGGGGGGAAACGGACGCGTGGGGTCTACACGGAGGGGATCTTGCTGTGGGTCTGCCCCGGATGTTTCTCCAAAGTGTTCCTATGGGTTGACCTAATACAACCGGGTGGGGAGGTCCACTGGTCAAAGCGCGTCCGTGCAAAGTCAAAGGG
>NW_025282172.1:0-1190 GCF_018294505.1 Triticum aestivum
CTTGAAACTAGTGGTCTTGTCTACCATCAACACTTGATGTTTTTCTCGATTTCTACCTTCGTCAATTTTCGCATTACGAAGAGCTTGGGAATCGTTTCCGTTATCCCTTGCATGTCATAGTTCATCACGAAGTTCTACTAACTTGGTGATGGTGACTAGAGAATTCTGTCAATCACTATCTTATCTGGAAGATTAACTCCCACTTGATTCAAGCGATTGTAGTACTCAGACAATCTGAGCACATGCTCACTAGTTGAGCGATTCTCCTCCATCTTTTAGCTATAGAACTTGTTGGAGACTTCATATCTCTCAACTCGGGTATTTGCTTGAAATATTAGCTTCAACTCCTGGAACATCTCATATGGTCCATGACATTCAAAACGTCTTTGAAGTCCCGATTCTAAGCCGTTAAGCATGGTGCACTTAAACTATCAAGTAGTCATCATATTGAGCTAGCCAAACGTTCATAACGTCTGCATTTGCTCCTGCAATAGGTCCGTCACCTAGCGATGCATTAAGGACATAATTCTTCTGTGCAGCAATGAGGATTTAACCTCAGATCACGGATCAAATCCGCAACATTGCTACTAACATTTTTCAACACAATTTTCTCTAGGAACATATCAAAATAAACACAGGGAAGCAACAACGCGAGCTATTGATCTACAACATGATTTGCAAAACACTACCAGGACTAAGTTCATGATAAATTTAAGTTCAATTTAATCATATTACTTAAGAACTCCCACTTAGATAGACATCCCTCTAATCCTCTAAGTGATCACGTGATCCAAATCAACTAAACCATGTCCGATCATCACGTGAGATGGAGTAGTTTCATCGGTGAACATCATTATGTTGATCATATCTACTATATGATTCACGCTCGACCTTTCGGTCTCCGTGTTCCGAGGCCATATCTGCATATGCTAGGCTCGTCAAGTTTAACCTGAGTATTCTGCGTGTGCAAAACTGGCTTGCACCCGTTGTAGATGGACGTAGAGCTTATCACACCCGATCATCACGTGGTGTCTGGGCACGACGAACTTTGGCAATGGTGCATACTCAGGGAGAACACTTCTTGATAATTTAGTGAGAGATCATCTTATAATGCTACCGTCAATCAAAGCAAGATAAGATGCATAAAAAGATAAACATCACATGCAATCAATATAAGTGATATGATATGG
>NW_025282173.1:0-1189 GCF_018294505.1 Triticum aestivum
AGAAGGCCCAGTAGGCCCCACAGGCAAAGAGAACAGTTAGGCCCGAAAGCCTGCAGTTGAGAGGAGTTCGAGAGGGTGGGCGCAGCAGCGCTTATAAACCACTCTCGAGCTCTCTCAACTAGCGAGGTGGGACTAAACTTTTGACGCGGGGCAGCACAAGGCCTTTGGTCCCGGTTGGTGCCACCAACCGGGACTAAAGGGGGCATTGGTCCCGGTTCGTGGCACCAACCGGGACCAAAGGCCTTTAGTCCCGGTTGGTGCCACGAACCGGGACCAAAGAGTTCCCTATATATACCCCATCGCCACAGCAGAGCACTCCACAGTGCTCTGTTTTTTCTGGACGGCGAGGGGAGGACATTTGGGTGCTCTAGCTCACATCCTATGCACATGAGGTGTTCGATGAAATGTCTGAGCCACACTAGTTAATCTTTGTCCTCTCGAAACTCGACCTCCGAGCTCCATTTTCCCCGAGATTTGTCTAGGTTTAGCGGTCTGTCACGTCCCGTCCCCGTCTTCACCGCCGTCGATCGCCCGCGCCGATCTCGTCGCCAGCACCACCGTGGTGAGCCTCTTGTTCTTATCTTCTTTCTGAAAGGAAAAAATTCTTACTTTAGATAGTTACTTGTCTAATTTTGTTGTTTTTTTTATTCCTTCTTATTACATAGTGTGATGGTTTTGGTATCCGCCCCCGTCGGCCCTCGTCCTGTCTATGATTCGGATGTGGTATATATTATCTTTTTATAACTATTTGGTTCATTTATTGTTTATGACAAATATACCGACCAACGTGACATAGATTTTATTTATCTAGGAGGTGGTTGAACCGGAAATTCTAACCGACCCTATTGTTGAGAGGTTAAATTTAGTTGAAGAAGAAAACAATTACTTGAAGGAAAAAATAAAAAAAATTGAGGAGGAGAAGATGATATTGGAGTTGCATGTTGCGGATGTCGTCGATGATCACAAGATCAAGATGGATGCAATGCGCTTGAAGATTAGAAAGATTAGAAAATATGCCATTCATACCGAGGCTTGGTATCATTATGCCGTTGGATCAATTGTTACCTTGGTTGCGATTATGATCGCATTTGTTTTCGCATTGAAATGTTTTACATAGTTTCAATGTATGGTTTAATTAATTAGATGCTCTGGAGAGCTATATATATGTTGTTAGATGAGAACTATGTAT
>NW_025282174.1:0-1189 GCF_018294505.1 Triticum aestivum
CGAGGCGGACGTCGTCGCGGTAGCGACGACGGACGCCGAGACTAGCACGTGACACCACTGCCACCCTATCTTAGCGTAACGCGAGTCGAGGCGGACGTCGTCGCGGTAGCGACGACGGACGCCGAGATGAGCATGTGACACCACTGCCACCCTGTCTTAGCGTAACGCGAGTCGAGGCGGACGTCGTCGCGGTAGCGACGACGGACGCCGAGACGAGCACGTGACACCACTGCCACCCTGTCTTAGCGTAACGCGAGTCGAGGCGGTCGTCGTCGCGGTAGCGACGACGGACGCCGAGACGAGCACGTTACACCACTGCCACCCTGTCTTAGCGTAACGTGAGTAGAGGCGGACATCTCGCGGTAGCGACGACGTACGCCGAAACAAGCACGTGACACCACTGCCACCCTGTCTTAGCGTAACGCGATGTCACGTCCCTAGTCTGGTATGACCTAGGCTAGCTAGCCATTTGTGCATCATATTTAAATTTCATTTAAATTTGAAATGAGGATTGGTGGAACCCTCAGAATCATTTTTGAAAATGACCCAGATAAAAATTTCTCCAAAAGGGTCCAAGAAAATGCTCATGTTGCCCTCTGAAAATATTGGACAGAGATAAAAATCATAACAATATTTTTAGGAGCTCATGGACATTTATTTTGGCCATTTGGATTAATTCGATAAATATTTGCATTGGAAATATATTTCTATATATGTGAAATGTGGTCCAAAAATTATGCCAATTATAAAAGAGCTCTGGAATAATACCATTAGCCCCTACAAAAATTGGCATAATAAAATTAAATGATTTAATATATTTATTAAATCAAAACAAATGTCAGAAAAATTAGAAAACAAAAATAAAAGAAGGAGGGGCTTACCTGGGCCTCCCCTCCCCTGCGCAGCCCAGCAGCAGCAGGCCGGCCCAGCCAGGAGGCGGCCCAGCCCGCCTGGCCCCCCCTCCCCTGTCGCCTTCCTCCTCTGCCAGGAGGACGGGCGTGTGCCCGACGCTCGCCGGCACGCGCGCGCGCCACCTCCCCCCCTGCTGGCCACCTCCTGCTTCCTTCTCTCGCCCTCGATGCCCCGGACGAAGCCACGCAGCTGCCGCACCGCTCTCACTCTCCCTCGCCCTCCTCCTCTTCCCCTGCTCTCTCTCCCTCTCACCCGAGAACCACCGCCGCCGCCGACG
>NW_025282175.1:0-1189 GCF_018294505.1 Triticum aestivum
AAAAGCACTACAAATGAACTCTGAAAAGGTTGAAAGTTGGCATGGTGTCATCATTTCAACCACATAGCACGTGCAAGAAAGTAGAGAGGCTTTCGGCAAAAACTGGATGCACTTCGTGTACAAAACGGACAATCTCTTTCGAAGTATCAGGGTTTCATACGGAAACTCATTTGTTACAAAGGGATTTCATTTTCTTGAACTTATTTGAACTCCATAGTTTTTCTGTGTTCAAAATGCACCATTCAAACCCACATAATCAATTTTCAACCCTTTCTGACTTCATTTGTTATTTTTCATGCATTTACTGATTTTTTTGAGCTATAAGACCCTGAAATTGAAAAACACTACAAATGAACTCTGAAAAGGTTGAAAGTTGGCATGGTGTCATCATTTCACCCACATAGCATGTGCAAGAAATTAGAGAGGCTTACGACAAAAACTGGATGCACTTCGTGTACAAAACGGACAATCTCTTTCGAAGTATCAGGGTTTCATATGAAAACTCGTCTGTTACAAACGGATTTCATTTTCTTGAACTTATTTGAACTCCATAGGTTTTCTGTGTTCAAAATGCACCATTCAAAGCCACATCATCAATTTTCAACCCTTTCTGACTTCATTTGTTATTTTTCATGCATTTACTTTAACTTATTTGAACTTCATAAATTTTTTGTGTTCAAAATGCACCATTCAAAGCCACATCATCAATTTTCGACCCTTTCTGACTTTATTTGTTATTTTTCATGCATTTACTGATTTTTTTGAGCTATAAGACCCTAAAATTGAAAAGCACTACAAATGAACTCTGAAAAGGTTGAAAGTTGGCATGGTGTCATCATTTCACCCACATAGCATGTGCAAGAAAGTAGAGAGGCTTACGACAAAAACTGGATGCACTTCGTGTACAAAACGGACAATCTTTTTCGAAGTATCAGGGTTTCATATGAAAACTTGTCTGTTACAAACGGATTTCATTTTCTTGAACTTATTTGAACTCCATAGTTTTTCCGTGCTCAAAATATACCATTCAAAGCCACATCATCAATTTTCAACCCTTTCTGACTTCATTTGTTATTTTTCATGCATTTACTAATTTTTTTGAGCTATAAGACCCTGAAATTGAAAAGCACTACAAATGAACTCTGAAAAGGTTGAAAGTTGGCATGGTGTCATCATTTCAACCACATAG
>NW_025282176.1:0-1189 GCF_018294505.1 Triticum aestivum
TACATGTTTACAATATCCTGAGGAGAGACGAGTTGCTGCTGCCGTTTGTGCTTTCACTAGTTTTGCATGTGTATGGTGGTCTGAACATTGTAGATTATATCCTATTCCAACTACTTGGGCTGCTTTGAAAACTGCTATGCGTACGCGTTGGGTTCCACCATATTATCAACGTGAATTGCTTCAAAAATTGCAGCGTTTAAGACAAGGGAAAAATTCTGTAGAAGAATATTATCAGGAATTACAAACTGGCATGATTAGATGTGGTATTGTTGAGGAGAATGAAGCTATGCTTGCACGTTTTCTGAGTGGATTAAATAGAGAGATTCAGACCATTCTAGACTATAAGGAGTATACTAATATCACTCGTTTATTCCATCTTGCTTGTAAAGCTGAACGTGAAGTGCAGGATCGACAAGCATTGGGGCGAACTAACTTTTCTGCAGGACGACCTTCATCATGGACACCACGTGCATCTTCTACTTCAACTGCACCAGCACCTCCATCCGGTGCCACCTCCAGCCGTGATACAAGAAAACAGGCACAACCACCATTATCTGCCAAGAGCGCACCTGCGGGGCCTGCACAACGTTCTTCTTCTTCCATGGCATCAACAGGGCACACAAGTGATATTATTTGTCGTCGTTGTAAGGGAGGAGGTCATTATGCGAGGGAATGCAAATCTCTGCGTGTGATGATTGCTACCGCGGATGGTGGATATGAGTCCGCTAGTGACTATGATGAGGAGACATTGGCTCTTATTACACGTGAAGAACATGGTGGAGATGATTCTGATCATGAGACGCAATACATGGCTCCTGAAGACGCTGACAGGTATGAATGTTTAGTTGCTCAACGTGTTTTGAGTGTGCAGGTCACACAAGCTGAGCAAAATCAGAGGCACAATTTGTTCCATACTAAGGGAGTTGTGAAGGAACGTTCTGTGCGCGTCATAATAGACGGAGGGAGCTGCAACAACTTGGCTAGCATGGAGATGGTGGAGAAGCTTTCTCTCACCACAAGACCACATCCACATCCTTACTACATCCAATGGTTCAACAACAGCGGCAAGGTTAAGGTAACACGTACTGTTCGTGTGCATTTTAGTATCTCTACATATGCTGATTATGTTGATTGTGATGTGGTACCTATGCAAGCATGTTCCTTATTACTTGGTAGACCATGGCAATTT
>NW_025282177.1:0-1189 GCF_018294505.1 Triticum aestivum
TCAGTTCAGTTCAGTTCAGGCACATTCAGATATTCCCTACAAGTGGATGGTGCTGCGGGCATGTGATCATTTATTTACATCAGATAGTAGGTTATAGGGTGTCATTTTATAGTGCTGCCTTTAATCATCTCCATAGCCTATATGTGTAGTAGCACCAGTAGCTCCACGTGTCCACTAGCAGTCACAAAATACAAAGATCAGATCACCGTCCGATTTGATGATTTGACTAGCCATGTTTAATTATGTGCTAGATCTTCACATTAACATTAACAATCTATATATGCTTAATTACCATGTAGTACATCTTCATATCATCAAGTAATCAAGCGTTGGAATAAATCAAATCCAAACATTAAGTTGATCCCCTTCCAACATACTTCCTCTGTAAACTTTTATAGGACCTTTTTGTTGTTTGTGTCGGCCAAGAAAAACAGCTAGTTTTTTATCAGTGGTTAACAATATTATATGGTTTGGATTTTTGTAATCATGGTGGAAATGGACACGGACGATTCCCCACATAGCAGCCCAGTGCTCCACTGCCATTGGTTTACCTGTCAACCTTTTTCTTCAGAGGAAAAGGTGATTTAGCCCTGCTGCTTTCAGTAACCCGACAGATAACTACCTATCAGATTTATATATAGTATAATCAAATCGAACTACCTACCAGCCTTTTAAGGAGCTCCTGGCTCTTATATGGAAATTCGAGATTCGAAGCAGACTGCTTCCGCAAAAAAAGAAAAAGAAATCCAACTGACACGCCAAAAGAAAAGAAAATTTTCTGTCATTGTCTTACTATCCTTCCTGTAGTATTTATAATTATTTTGAAGGAAAGCTTCACTCAACAGTTGAGAAACTTGCATGTTCCATTTAAGAGAAAATTTGAGACATGGTTTTCTATGCATTGATCTATCAATGATGTTGACAGCAAGGAATAGTGTTTCACCCAGTAGCTCAAGCTTATAGTGCACCTACATTGGACAATGAAACATTGGGGTTCCTAAGAACTTTCCATTCCGGAGCATACTAAGTTAAGACTAATTTGCACAAGCAGTATCACTAAACTATCACTTTAGAACCAGAGCATGCCTTGTGCACCCAATTTTATCTTTCCCAACGAGATGTTTCTCATTACCAACTATCATGTGAAATTTGAAAAGTTACACTATACTGCAGTCAAATATTCAGCAAA
>NW_025282178.1:0-1189 GCF_018294505.1 Triticum aestivum
TTGATACATTTTTAACCGTTTTGATCCTTCATGGTAGATTCTTTATTTTTGCGAAACTGAAAACTTGTTTAAATTGCATTCTCAACAAGTGATAGAAGCCTTTGTTCGTTTCTTGTTTCGAAGTTGTCTTTGCCGCCATTTGAAAATCCTACAACAACTTATATATGTAGGAGTCACATAATTTTTAGCAGTTTGTCATAACCTTTTGATTTATTACTTTGAATTTTCTCCTCCTTTGAAACTCAGAAATCATTTAAATAGGACATTAGACACATTATAATTGCATTTCCATCATTTCATTCTTCGAGAGTCGTCTCGACGGCCATGTGGAAGTCATAGAACAGCTTATCCACATAAATTATTCATGTTTAGCACCTTTACATAAACTTTTGATCTGTTGCCGATGATTTTTTATTGGCTAAACAAAAAACTTACTTAAATAGCATCATTGAGACATTCCACCAGCATTGCTTCCTTTGAAGCTTCGGAAGTAGTATGTTCGACCATATGGATCTCATATAACAACTTATAACTAGTAATCATATAATTTCGTCACCAATTTTGTTACCTTTTGATCCTTCACTATAGATTTTCACTTTGTTTAAAGCTGAAAACTTATTAATTAAGCGTCATTGACATATTCCAAAATCGTTTCCACCATTTCAAGGTTCGAGGTTTGTCCATGCATCTATATGCACCTCAGATAGCAAATTACCTATAGAAATCTGATAGTTTGATACATTTTTAACCGTTTTGATCCTTCATGGTAGATTCTTTATTTTTGCGAAACTGAAAACTTGTTTAAATTGCATTCTCAACAAGTGATAGAAGCCTTTGTTCGTTTCTTGTTTCGAAGTTGTCTTTGCCGCCATTTGAAAATCCTACAACAACTTATATATGTAGGAGTCACATAATTTTTAGCAGTTTGTCATAACCTTTTGATTTATTACTTTGAATTTTCTCCTCCTTTGAAACTCAGAAATCATTTAAATAGGACATTAGACACATTATAATTGCATTTCCATCATTTCATTCTTCGAGAGTCGTCTTGACGGCCATGTGGAAGTCATAGAACAGCTTATCCACATAAATTATTCATGTTTAGCACCTTTACATAAACTTTTGATCTGTTGCCGATGATTTTTTATTGGCTAAACAAAAAACTTACTTAAATAGCATCATTGAGACA
>NW_025282179.1:0-1189 GCF_018294505.1 Triticum aestivum
GGCATGTGTCCTTCTTCGTTCCTGTGTCTGTCCCTTCGGGGAAATGTCACGCTTTGAGTACCGGAGTCCTGTTAGCCCGCTACAGCCCGGTTTACCGGAGTCCTGCTAGCCCAGTGCTACAGCCCGGACCCACTTGCTGATGACCGACACGTTCGAAGCTGGGTCATGGATGCCTGTCCCTGTAAGTCTGTGCCACTTTGGGTTTACGACTAGTCATGTCAGCCCGGGCTCTTTATCATATGGATGCTAGCGACACTATCATATACGTGAGCCAAAAGGCGCAAACGGTCCCGGGAAAAGGTAAGACGACACCCGTGGGGATACCGTGCGTGAGGCCGCAAAGTGATATGAGGTGTTACCAGCTAGATCGATGTGACATCGAGTCGGGGTCCTGACAGCGTTGGCATCAGAGCCGGACTGCCTGTAGGTTCTCCAAGCCAAACTGGTCGATGTTGGGTCTAGAAATTCTTTAGTTATATGTAGGGGAATTGTTTGTGGGTTGGAACGTAAGGCTCTTTTTACTCCTTATACCTTATGACTTTCTGATCTGAGTCAGTCCATTCTTCCACCGGGGGTTAAGGAATTAGGATCTGTTCTCTCTATCAGGATCCCGTGTTACTAATCAGTAGTACCTTATAAGTTTGATGTTTATCAGCCTAGTTCAGTTCTACTACCACATTATGTTGTAGGAATGGTTTCAAGACTTGATATGATGATGTTGAGTGTGTACGAAATCCTTTGTCAAATGTCTCAATATCCTTTTTGAGCATTTACAGCTGTTATGCTGCCGAAATTTTGCTAGAAATTCTAATGCCTTTGCATTATGATTATGCTTTCAGATGGCCACTCGCGACCTCAATCAAGTGGTTCGCCTGACTCGATGCCTAGATGTACCCGGCCATACTGCTAAGTTGGTTAGGGTAATGACTGAGGCTGGATACCGCTGGTATCCTGAGTACACGGTCGAAGAGCAATTCCGAGACTTTAATCAAAGCCAGTATCTCTGCACTGTCAGGATATTTCCATCTTATCCTGGATCCACTGAGCCTCTTCACTGCTCCTATGGACTCGGGGTTACTATCGAGATGGCTGTGCAGGATGCCGCCTACTCTATGATGACCATTATGCGAGTCAGATCTGGTCTATTTCGGGACTCTGATTTCCGGTATATGCCAGGATCACTTCCGGG
>NW_025282180.1:0-1189 GCF_018294505.1 Triticum aestivum
GGTTACAAAACATGATCATCTCATACAATAAAATTCAGCATCATGCCTTGACCATATCACATCACAACATTCCCTGCAAAAACAAGTTAGACGTCCTCTACTTTGTTGTTGCATGTTTTACGTGGCTGCTACGGGCTTAAGTAAGAACCAATCTCACCTACGCATCAAAACCACAACGATAGTTTGTCAAATAGACTCCGTTTTAACCTTCGCAAGGACCGGGCGTAGCCATACTTGGTTCAACTAAAGTTGGAGAGGCAGTCGCCCGCAAGCCATCTCTGTGCAAAGCACGTCGAGGGAACCGGTCTCGCGTAAGCGTACGCGTAAGGTTGGTCCGGGTCGTCTCGTCCAACAATACCGCCGAACCAAAGTATGACATGCTGGTAGGCAGTATGACTTGTATCGTCCACAACTTACTTGTGTTCTACTCGTGCATATAACATCAACATCATTAACCTAGGCTCGGATGCCACTGTTGGGTTTCGTAGTAATTTCAAAAATTTTCCTACGCACACGCAAGATCATGTGATGCATAGCAACGAGGGGAAGAGTATTGTCTACGTACCCTACGCAGACCGACTGCGGAAGCGATGACACGACGTAGAGGAAGTAGTCGTACGTCTTCACGATCCAACCGATCAAGCACCGAAACTACGGCACCTCCGAGTTCGAGCACACGTTCAGCTCGATGACGATCCCCGGACTCCGATCCAGCAAAGTGTCGGGAAAGAGTTCCGTCAGCACGACGGCGTGGTGATGATCTTGATGAACTACAGCAGCAGGGCTTCGCCTAAACTCCGCTACAGTATTATCGAGGAATATGGTGGCAGGGGGCACCGCACACGGCTAAGGAATCGATCACGTGGATCAACTTGTGTCAACTTGTGTGTTTAGAGGTGCCCCTGCCTCCGTATATAAAGGAGCCAAGGGGGGAGGAGGCGCCGGCCAGGAGGAGGTGGCGCAGGAGGAGTCCTACTCCTACCGGGAGTAGGACTCCCCTCCAATCCTATTCCAACTAGGATTCCCAAGGGGGAAAGAGGGAGAGGGGTGGCCGGCCACCTCTCCTAGTCCTAATAGGACTAGGGGAAGGGGGGAGGCGCGCAGCCCCCTTGGGCTGCCCCTTTCTCCTTTCCACTAAGGCCCATGATGGCCCATATGGCTCCCGGGGGGTTCCGGTAACCTCCCGGTA
>NW_025282181.1:0-1189 GCF_018294505.1 Triticum aestivum
ACCCCTCACAAACCGGAGCAACTCGATAGAAGGTTCATGGTTTCAAGAGGGAACAATGCATGTTTGATGACGAACGGGAGATAGATTCCTCTTACGGCCTTCAAATTTTTTTCCTACGATTAACGTGCACTAATACAACTGTCATGTGAAAATTTGGTAAATTTCAGGGGTCATTTGACCTTTTAAAGACAATTAAGTGATTTTCTAACCATTTACTGACCGTAATTCAAATTTGAACTACATCTACATGCAACGCCTAACCATAACGGTTTGAAAAATCATATTTTTTGTGTACTTGTGTGCGAGTTAATTCCATGTGCTGTAAATTCGAATGAATTTTCAAACATATTGGTGTCAAGGCATGGGCACATGCATGGAGTACATGCCATGGCATTTTAATTCCAAAAAATTAAAAAATGATCAAAAAACATGAAACCTTGCTTGATTTAATGTCATGCCACCAAGATGATGTGGTAAAGAAATTGACATGTTTGACAAAAGTTTGGACACACACCCCTCACAAACCAGAGCAACTCGCTAGAAGGTTCATGGTTCCGAGAGGGAACAATGCATGTTTGATGACGAATGGGAGATAGCTTCCTCTTACGGCCTTCAAATTTTTTCAACGTCTAACGTGCACTACTACGACTGTAATGTGAAATTTTGGAAAATTCTAGGGGTCATTTGACCTTTTAAAGACATTTAAGTGATTTCCTAACCATTTGATGACCGTAATTCAAATTCGAACTACATCTACATGCAACGCCTAACCAAAATGTTTTGAAAAATCATATATGTGTACTTGTGTGCGAGTTAATTCCATGTGCAGTAAATTAGAAGGAATTTTCAAACATATTGGTCTCACGACACAGACACATGCATACGTATGCATGGAGTGACATGGCATTTTGATTCAAAAAATAGAAAAATGGTGAGAAACGCATGAAACCTTGGTTGATGTAATGTCATGCCACCAAGATGATGTGGTAAAGAAATTGGCATGTTTGACGAACGTTTGGACACGCACTCCTCACAAATCGGAGCAACTCGCTAGAAGGTTTGTGGTTCCGAGAAGGAACAATGCATGTTTGATGACGAACGCGAGATAGCTTCCTCTTACGGCCTTCAAATTTCTCCTACTTTTAACATGCACTAATACAATTGTCATGTGAAAATTTGGTAAATTTCA
>NW_025282182.1:0-1189 GCF_018294505.1 Triticum aestivum
GTCTCTTACAAAGGGATTTCATTTTTTTGAACTTATTTGAACTCCATACTTTTTCTGTGTTCAAAATGCACCATTTAAAGCCACATCATCAATTTTCAACCTTTTCTTACTTCATTTGTTATTTTTCATGCATTTACTGATTATTTTGAGCTATAAGACCCTGAAATTGAAAAGCACTACAAATGAACTCTAAAAAGGTTGAAAGTTGGCATGGTATCATCATTTCACCCACATAGCATGTGCAAGAAAGTAGAGAGGCTTACTGCTACCTCTTGAGCACTGCGTTGGATTTCCTTGAAGAGGAAAGGATGATGCAGCAAAGTAGTGTAAGTATTTCCCTTAGTTTTTAAGAACCAAGGTATCAATCCAGTAGGAGGCTACGCGCGAGTCCCTCATACCTGCACAAAACAAATAACTCCTCGCAACCAACGCGATAAGGGGTTGTCAATCCCTTCATGGTCACTTACGAGAGTGAGATCTGATAGATATGATACGATAATATTTTTGGTATTTTTGTGATAAAGATGCAAAGTAAAAAGAAAATGAAATAACTAAGTATTGGAAGATTAATATGATGAAGTTAGACCCGGGGGCCATAGGTTTCACTAGTGGCTTCTCTCAAGAGCATAAGTATTTTACGGTGGGTGAACGAATTACTGTTGAGCAATTGACAGAATTGAGCATAGTTATGAGAATATCTAGGTATGATCATGTATATAGGCATCACGTCCGAGACAAGTAGACTGACTCCTGCCTGCATCTACTACTATTACTCCACCCATCGACCGATAACCAGCATGCATCTAGAGTATTAAGTTCATGAAAACAGAGTAACGCCTTAGGCAAGATGACATGATATAGAGGGATAAATTCATGCAATATGATAAAAACCCCATCTTGTTATCCTCGATGGCAACAATACAATATGTGCCTTGCTGCCCCTGCTGTCACTAGAAAAGGACACCGCAAGATTGAACCCAAAGCTAATCACTTCTCCCATTGCAAGAAAGATCAATCTAGTAGGCCAAACCAAACTGAGAATTCGAAGAGACTTGCAAAGATAACCAATCATACATAAAAGAATTTAGAGAAGATTCAAATGTTGTTCATAGATAATCTTGATCATAAACCCACAATTCATTAGTCTCAACAAACACACCGCAAAAAGAAGATTACATCGAATAGATCT
>NW_025282183.1:0-1189 GCF_018294505.1 Triticum aestivum
TTGGGGTTCAACAACTATGGAAATCGCTTTGGGACCCAAAAATGGTGAGTAATAGTCCACGAAACAGGTCAGATTTGGCCAAAACTGTGAGTGTTGACGACGGACACATAAACGCACCCCGGGGTTCATCAATCGTGGAAATCGCTCTGGTCCCCAAAACGTTGAGTAATAGTGTATGAAACGGATTAGAATTGCCCGAATATGTGAGTGTTGATGACCGACACGTAAACGCACCCCGGGGTTCGTCAATCATGGAAATGACTCCGAGACCCCAAAATAGAGTAATAGTCCAAGAAATGGGCCAGAACCGGCCCAAACTGTGATTGTTGATGACCGACACGTAAGCGCACCTTGGAGTTCGACAACCATGGAAATCGCTTTGGGACCCCAAAACGGTGAGTAATAGTCCATGAAACGGGCCAGAATCGGCCAAAACTACGAGTGTTGATGACCAACACGTAAGCACATCTTGGGGTTCAACAACTATGGAAATCGCTTCGGGACCCAAAATGGTGAGTAATAGTCCACGAAACAGGTCAGATTTGGCCAAAACTGTGAGTGTTGACGACGGACACATAAACGCACCCCGGGGTCCAACAATCGTGGAAATCACTCTGGGTCCCCAAAATGTTGAGTAATAGTGTACGAAACGGATTAGAATTGCCCGAATATGTGAGTGTTGATGACCGACACGTAAACGCATCCCGGGGTTCATCAATCGTGGAAATGACTCCGAGACCCCAAAATAGAGTAATAGTCCAAGAAATGGGACAGAATCGGCCCAAACTGTGATTGTTGATGACCGACATGTAAGCGCACCTTGGAGTTCGACAACCATGGAAATCACTTTGGGACCCCACAGCGGTGAGTAATAGTCCATGGAACGGGCCAGAATCGGCCAAAACTACGAGTGTTGATGACCAACAGGTAAGCACATCTTGGGGTTCAACAACTATGGAAATCGCTTCGGGACCCAAAATGGTGAGTAATAGTCCACGAAACAGGTCAGATTTGGCCAAAACTGTGAGTGTTGACGACGGACACATAAACGCACCCCGGGGTCCAACAATCGTGGAAATCGCTCTGGGTCCCCAAAATGTTGAGTAATAGTGTACGAAACGGATTAGAATTGCCCGAATATGTGAGTGTTGATGACCGACACGTAAACGCATCCCGGGGTTCATCAATC
>NW_025282184.1:0-1189 GCF_018294505.1 Triticum aestivum
GGGTTCGAGAACAATGTAGACATGACCGAGACACGTCTCCGGTCAATAACCAATAGCGGGACCTGGATGCCCATATTGGCTCCTACATATTCTACGAAGATCTTTATCGGTCAGACCGCATAACAACATACGTTGTTCCCTTTGTCATCGGTATGTTACTTGCCCGAGATTCGATCGTCGGTATCCAATACCTAGTTCAATCTCGTTACCGGCAAGTCTCTTTACTCGTTCCGTAATACATCATCTCACAACTAACATATTAGTTGTAATGCTTGCAAGGCTTATGTGATGTGTATTACCGAGAGGGCCCAGAGATACCTCTCCGACAATCGGAGTGACAAATCCTAATCTCGAAATACGCCAACCCAACATCGACGATTGGAGACACCTGTAGTACTCCTTTATAATCACCCAGTTACGTTGTGACGTTTGGTAGTACCCAAAGTGTTCCTCTGGTAAACGGGAGTTGCATAATCTCATAGTCATAGGAACATGTATAAGTCATGAAGAAAGCAATAGCAACATACTAAACGATCGGGTGCTAAGCTAATGGAATGGGTCATGTCAATCAGATCATTCTACTAATGATGTGACCTCGTTAATCAAATAACAACTCATTGTTCATGGTTAGGAAACTTAACCATCTTTGATTAACGAGCTAGTCAAGTAGAGGCATACTAGTGACACTCTATTTGTCTATGTATTCACACATGTATTATGTTTCCGGTAAATACAATTCTAGCATGAATAATAAACATTTATCATGATTATAAGGAAATAAATAATAACTTTATTATTGCCTCTAGGGCATATTTCCTTCAGTCTCCCACTTGCACTAGAGTCAATAATCTAGATTACACTGTAATGAATCTAACACCCATGGAGCTTTGGTGCTGATCATGTTTTGCTCGTGGAAGAGGCTTAGTCAACGGGTCTGCAACATTCAGATCCGTATGTATCTTGCAAATCTCTATGTCTCCCACCTGGACTAGATCCCGGATGGAGTTGAAGCGTCTCTTGATGTGTTTGGTCCTTTTGTGAAATCTGGATTCCTTTGCCAAGGCAATTGCACCAGTATTGTCACAAAAGATTTTCATTGGACCCGATGCACTAGGTATGACACCTAGATCGGATATGAACTCCTTCATCCAGACTCCTTCATTTGCTGCTTCCGAAGCAGCTATGTATT
>NW_025282185.1:0-1189 GCF_018294505.1 Triticum aestivum
ATGCCACTTCATAAATTTCGTCCCGAGGCTATTTTAGGTGCTGCGTCACCTTATTATTGGGCCAGGCCCATGTAATTTCGAAATACATAAGTATAGGCTATTTTTAGAGTCCGTATGTGTGGGGAAACAAGAGATAGGGTTGATTTCGGACCCCTCCACCAAGGGCCACGAAATTCCCCCCCTCTTCCTCCATATATACAGCCCTTAGGGCATCGTTTAGACTTTGGGTTTTGTTTAGATTAAAAGTTCGCCATAGCTGCAACTTCGCGTACTTCGTTTGTGTTCAACGACCAGACAAAGGCGTCACAGAACCCCACCTTGATCAATAAAGCTATCATCTTATATTCGCAATATCCAGATTGCAATCTTAGTTTCTTGCTTGTTCTTCGTTTGCTCGCAGGAAACAGACCCTCGTGGTCAGGTTGATCGTGCTCCGGCGTGGTCAATAACCTCTCGAAGTTGGTTTAGCGATTGCTAAGGCGCGACGTCCTCGCACGTTCGTAGTCGGATCGTCAAAGTCGACTTCCACCAAAGTGATATCCATCATCTCATCGAAAGACGGGACACCTCTGCCTCTATCAAGTGGTATCAGATTTCCAGGTTGCTCGGTGAGATTTTACAGTTTTTCGTAGTTTAGATCGAGTCTGTTCTTCATACCTACAGTCCACGAAAAAGCCACAAAAAAAAATTAGGGTTAGTTCATCATATCCGAACCAATCTGAGCCTTTGCATAATCTTTTTAGGGTTTTGCTTTGTTGAATTTGCGGTTGCATCGTCGTGTCTAGTTGCTGGTCTTAGAGTCTAGTCTTTTAGAGTTTCGAGTTCTGGTCATAAGTTGTCACGCCGCCGCCGCACCATCATCATCACCCCTGCCATCTACCACCATATATCCACCACCAATCCGAGTTCTTGTCATATTAGGTTTGTTTTCGGGATCCATCCAGATTCCGATTCGTGTTTCCTTGCCGGAGTAGGTTTCGGAAAAAAAAAAAGAGTCGGGTAGCCACGCTCCGTTTAGGCCCAAAATTTTTCGAAAACACATTTTTCGAAAAAATTTCTGGCTATCCTATTTTTAGGTGTTTCTGAGTGTTTTGAGACAGGTGCCATTATAGGAAGTTTTTTTTGACCCGTTTCCAGTTTTTGGGTCCGGGCAGTCGAAAAAAAAAAAATTGGTCGAAAAAATTTCGTG
>NW_025282186.1:0-1189 GCF_018294505.1 Triticum aestivum
GGGGTCCCGAAATGACCCCGGGTTGTGTTTACGTGTCGGTCAGCAACACTCACAATTTTGGCCAATTCCAACGTGTTTTGTGGACTATTACTCACTGTTTTTAGGTCCCGAAGTGATTTCCATAGTTGTTGAACCCCAAGGCCCGATTACCTGTCGGTCATCAATACTCATAGTTTTGGCTGATTCTGGCCCGTATCATGGACTATTACTCACTTTTTTGGGCCCCCGGAGTGATTTCCACGATTAACAAACCACGGGGTCCATTTACGTGTCCGTCATCAACACTCACAGTTTTGGCCAATTCTGGCCCGTTTCTTGGACTATTACTCTGTTTTTGGGTCTCGGCGTGATTTCCATGTTTGACGAACACCGGGGTGCATTTATGTGTCGCTCATCAACACTCGCAGTTTTGGCCGATTCTGGCCCGTTTCGTGGAGTATTACGCACTGTTTTGGGGTATCGAAGTGATTTCAACGATTAATAAACCGCCGGGTGCGTTTACGTTTCAGTCATCAACACTTACACTTTTGTCCGATTCTTGCCTTTTTTGTATACTATTACTCACTGTTTTGGGGTCCCGGAGTGATTTCCACGATTAACGAACCCCGGCGTGCATTTACGTGTCGGTCATCAACACTCACAGTTTTGGCCGATTCTGGCCCGTTTCGTGGACTATTGCTCACTTTTTTGGGGCCCCGGAGTGATTTCCACGATTAACGAACCCTTGTGTGCGCTTACGGGTTGGTTATCAACACTCGCGGTTTTTGTCGATTCTGACCCGTTTCGTGGACTGTTACTCACCGTTTTGGGGCCCCAAAGCGATTTCCAAGGTTGTTGAACCCCAAGGTGCGCTTAAGTGTAAGTCATCAACAATCGCAGTTTGGGCCGATTCTGGCCCGTTTCTTGGACTACTACTTAGTTATGGGGTCCCGAAATGACCCCGGGTTGTGTTTACGTGTCGGTCAGCAACACTCACAATTTTGGCCAATTCTAACGTGTTTTGTGGACTATTACTCACTGTTTTCAGGTCCCGAAGTGATTTCCATAGTTGTTGAACCCCAAGGCCCGATTACGTGTCGGTCATCAATACTCATAGTTTTGGCTGATTCTGGCCCGTATCATGGACTATTACTCACTTTTTTGGGCCCCCGGAGTGATTTCCACGATTAACAAACCACGGGGTGCATTT
>NW_025282187.1:0-1189 GCF_018294505.1 Triticum aestivum
ATTCTCCTCAACAATACCACATCTAATCATGCCAGTTTGTAATTCCTGATAATATTCTTCTACAGAATTTTTCCCTTGTCTTAAACGCTGCAATTTTTGAAGCAATTCACGTTGATAATATGGTGGAACCCAACGCGTACGCATAGCAGTTTTCAAAGCAGCCCAAGTAGTTGGAATAGGATATAATCTACAATGTTCAGACCACCATACACATGCAAAACTAGTGAAAGCACAAACGGCAGCAGCAACTCGTCTCTCCTCAGGATATTGTAAACATGTAAATCGTTGTTCAGTTTCTAACTCCCAAGTAAGATATATATCAGGAACATATCTACCCTCAAATGGTGGAATATTCAATTTCAGTTTAGGAATATGGACATCATCTCGTACCTGAGGTGGTGGTGCATGCCTACCATTACGAATATATACCTGAGGTCGACCTGCTGGTGGTGGTACAGGTGGCTGCACGTAGTGTTGATTTTGATCAACCTCATCCTCATAGTCTCCCACATAATCATCCTCCTCCGCATCAGCAGCAGGAGCCACAGAAGTATCAACAGCAGCACCAACAGTTTGGCCAAACGCAAGAGGAACACGGCTTGCTCGGCGGAGGTCTGCTTCGCGACGTGGAGGTAGTCGTTGTTGTTGTTGTTGTTGGAGAGGTGCGTTAGGTGCAGCGGGTGGTGGTGGTGGAAGACGCGCAAGCAATTTGTTAAACTTGTTATCGAGCTTTGTTTCGAACGTCTTCTCAAAGCCAGTGATCTTCTCCATGGCCTCTTCAAAATTGTTCAGCACATCTTGCACCTGTTCAGTCATCATTTGCTGAAACTTATCATGAAGCTCCTTGTTCGATAAATTCTCCCAGTCAATCTCGTCGGCTTGTGATCCTGGCATGGTTAGCAGCAATAGAAACACACAAGAATATGATCCTACAGACTACGAACAAGTGGTGGTGGTGGGTGTCACAAATCCGTCAAGCAAATCTCAAATTCTTACCAGTTCTTACCCAGCAGCAGGCGGTGATCGGCAACCGTTGTAGTCAAAAACTCTCAAAGCTTGGATAGAGCGATTACCAAGGAGAGTCAAACGCACGACGTAGATGTATGTGGAGCTGGGAAGGCTTATAATATGGTAGCAAAAAGGGTCAGCAATAATCAATTCAGAGATGCAAAGTTGAATAAACGCTCAA
>NW_025282188.1:0-1189 GCF_018294505.1 Triticum aestivum
ACAGACACAGGAACGAAGAAGGACACATGCCGGCCAGCCTAAGTGTTCCAGAGCAGTAGCAAGCTACCATG
Organism: Triticum aestivum; assembly: GCF_018294505.1. Classification (NCBI taxonomy): domain Eukaryota; kingdom Viridiplantae; phylum Streptophyta; class Magnoliopsida; order Poales; family Poaceae; genus Triticum; species Triticum aestivum. The sequence goes on from NW_025282188.1 coordinate 72, forward strand.
GCTCAGCGGTAACACTAGGAGACATTTCCCGGTAAGAGAGGCTACTAAAGATAAACAACTAGATAGTCAGATCCCACACATACCAAGCATTTCAATCACACACACAATATGCTCGATATGTGCAAATACAACGAAGCATCACAACATGACTCTACGACACAAGTACTTTATTCATTAGGCTCCGAGGAGCGAGATATTACAAACATGGGTCTCATGACCCAACACTCAGAGCATACAAGTCAAAGCACAAGCGGAAGCTATCATGTCTGAGTACAGACATCTATAAATGAAAAAGGCTGAGAAGCCTGACTATCTATCAGATCCTGCCGGGGCACAAGATCGTAGCTGAGGTATCAAGCTAAACGTCGAAGTCCACGTGAAACTACTAGCGAGACCGAAGTCTCTCTACAAAACATAAAATAGGAAAACGTGAGTACAAATGTACCCAGCAAGACTTACATCAGAACTATCTACATATGCATCATTATCAACAAAGGGGTGGTGGGGTTTAACTGCAGCAAGCCAGCTTTGACTCGATGGCTATCCTAAACTACGACTGCAATGTAACTCTTTTGAGGTGGCGCACACGAGTCCACATATTCACCATATCAACACACCACTATGGAATCGCTCCCGTCTCCCTACGAGAACGCCATCCATAGCACTCATGCTTATCTTGCGTATTTTAGAGTATCCACTTTCACTTGTCTATGAACTGATATAAGCAACCCAGAAGTCCTTTTCCGCGGACACGGCTATTCGAATAGATCATATTAACCCTGCAGGGGTGTACTTCTTCACACACGCTCTCACCACTTACCGCCGTTTACACGACATGTACTCGGCAACCTTCAAGCGGAAGCCCAACGTGGGTGTCGGCCACGGCCTGCCTAAACACTCAAGTCTCTAGTCCAGGTTTATCGCCTATTCGGGTTCCATCCATGAGGAGATCCGGCCGGAGTTTCGCTCACAGCCCCAAACGATGTGTACAGGGTTCCGTGACACCAAACGGGTGCCCGGTTTACCCGGCCACGTGCCTACCGCATCACAGCCCACCCCTACGGTCAGCGCTGTCCACGGCCTCCAGCATACTACAAACACCAGAAACTACTTGCAAC
>NW_025282189.1:0-1189 GCF_018294505.1 Triticum aestivum
AACTCCATATGTGATTATTCAAATGCCATTTAATTGATTTGTGCTAAACAGCAGCTATAAGTTGTTCTAACATGCATGAAAATGGTACAGATGGATTCCTTGAATTTTTCTGATAATTTTTCATATATAAATTATTTCATTTGGAGTTACGGTTAATTTTCTATGATTTATTGAAGTTTTAGCTATTTTCTGAAATTTCCTGATTATTATAAAATAAACTAAATTCCAGAAAAGGAATATTGCGTCAGCATGACCTCACCCTGACGTCATCAGGTCAACAGGGCGGGTCCAGGTCAAACCTGACGTGTGGGGGCCACACGTCAGTGACTCAGGTGACTAACAGAGTTATTTAACTCTAACTAATCAAATTAATAGTCACGGGGCCCACTGTCAGTGTCAGAAAGGGGTAATTAGTTTAACTAATTCGATTAGTGCTAATCCTAATTAGCTAACAGGGCTGGGCCCACCTGTCATGGACACAGGGGGGGTCCCGCCGTGGTCAGAGTGGGTCAAACCCACCGGCGACATGACACCGGCGAGGCCCGAGGCGGCGGCGCGAATCGAAAACGCGCTACAGGGCACGGGCGAGGCCGTGCTTGGGCTCGTTGGAGAGCCCTTGCTGGTGCGCATCGAACGGTGGTGGTGGCCGTGCCGGTGGTGGCCGGTACCGACGACGGCGAGCTCGTGAGCGGCGGCCGGAGTTCGGGTGCGGTCGGGTTCGGCGCTGCTGCTCACAAACGAGGGAGCTGAGGCGCTGGAGGGGCTCTACGGGTCGCGGCAAGCACAACGGGTGCACGCCCGTGACCAAATGGTCACCGGGGCTTCGCCGGCGACGAGCCCGTGCGGCGGAGCGTCTCGGCTCCGGTAGAGGGGCGGCTAGAGCTCGAAATCGGACATGGGGTTAGGGGGGAAACGAAGCAGGGGCTCACGGGGATCATGCAGGGAGGGTCAGCGAGCTCGGGGAAGCACGAACGGCGGTGAATCGACGGCGACCATCGGCGGCGGTCGAGGACGAAGATGATGGCGTGGAGGCGATGCAGAGCTTCCCGAGGGGCTTGGCTTGGTGGGGAGGAAGAGGGGGTCGAGGCGGAGCTCCTGAGCTCAGCGGAGGGGCGAAGGGTGGCTGGTGGCCACGGTGGTTGCGAGCGAGGTCGGCGGCGGCTCTCGGTCATGGGGGGAAGCAGAGGAG
>NW_025282190.1:0-1189 GCF_018294505.1 Triticum aestivum
TGGTGAACACGATTTGGTAAAGGTATCGATGAGAGGCCATGTAGGAGTACATGGTGGGTTGTTTCATTGAAGCCGACCTTAAGCACTGAGATCTGTATGTGTGATTTAAGAATCAGCTACTACCATGCATTGGGCCCGAAACCAATGGACCCTCTCGACTTCTTATTCACCCTAGTTCTCCGTCCAGGAGTTGCAAGTAGTTTCTGGTGTTTGTAGCCTACTGGAGGCCGTGGACAGCGCTGACCGTAGGGGTGGGCTGTGATGCGGTAGGTACGTGGCCGGGTGTACCGAATACCCGTTAGGTATCTCGGGAACCCTGTTCACATCGTTCGGGGCCGTATGGGAAACCTCGGCCGGACTCCCTGCGGATGGAACCTGAATAGGCGATAAACCTGGACTGGAGGCTTAGGTGATTAGGTAGGTCGTGGCTGACACCCACGTTGGGCTTCCGCTTGAAGGTTGCCGAGTACATGTCGTGTAAACGACGGTAAGTGGTGAGAGCGTGTATGAAGAAGTACCCCCTGCAGGGTTAACATGATCTATTCGAATAGCCGCGTCCGCGGTAAAGGACTACTTGGTTGCCTATACAGTTCATAGACAAGTAAATGGAAACTACTAAAAGCCTCAAGATAAGTGTGAGTGCCGAGGATGGCTCCTCCGTAGGAGGACGGAGCTGGATCCTCGGTAGTGTATTGAAGTGGTGAATAGTGGACTCGTGTGCGCAAAACTATTTCAAGTTGAAGTATCGTAGGATAGCCTAGCCAAGAGTCAAAGCTGGCTTGCTGCAATAACTCCACCAACCCTTCTTGATACTATGCATGTATGTAGGATCTGATGTAAGTCTTGCTGAGTACCTTTGTACTCATGTTGCTATAATCTACATTTTTACAGAAGACGCTGCAACCCCTTCTGATGGGTTCTATGTAGACGTTGACATCAACGAGTAGGCTAAAGACCCAGGTGGTGACCCTGAGCTTGTGAAGGACCACATAGTATAGCCAGAGGCTTTCCAAGCCTCTTTTATTTTACTAGTTGTCTGTACTCAGACAAGTTACTTCCGCTGCTGGCTTGTATGATTGTATGACTTGTATGTTGGGTCGTGAGACCCGTACCTTTGTGTGTATGTTATGCATGGCTCACTGAGCCTTAAATAAAGTACTTGTGTCATAGAGTCATGTTGTGATGCTTC
>NW_025282191.1:0-1189 GCF_018294505.1 Triticum aestivum
GGAACTAAACTGTAAATCATTTGTAAATTGTGAACTCTGAATTATAACCATGTGTGTATTTCCAGAGGACTGGTCGTTGACCATTTGGCTAGCTATGAAATGCACAGAGCTCCCTGAGCTGTGTTCATGGCTCAGCCTATGCTCGGTTGGTGCTCGTCTTTCTTTAGGAAAAATGTCACCAAGGACTAGTCCTGGTTGGTCGAGTTTTTTTAGCCATGCGTGTATTTCCTGTGCTAATGAGTCATGTAGTCATGAAGAATTAAGTATGTGGAAGTAAATACAACTAAATCAGTTACAATTTCTACGGTTAAAATATCTGGCTCTTAACACTGAAGTTCAAAAGTTTGCGAGAACATATGTTGACGATCAAGGATGACAACATATATCTTGATAAGTATATCTTGAGAGATCAGTTAAATACAAACTTGTGAAATGCTTTGTTGCAAGCACTTTCGTTGATGACAACAACAATGCATAGTGAAGATCGGATGCACCAAGGATGAAGGAGCTCGAGAGCCGAAGGCGCAATGTTATAGTATCAGGGAAGCCAGGAACTGAACATTGCTCAAAAGATCCTACGCATATCTTATGATTAAACCAGAAATATGATAACATTTACAAATCCACATGTCCATTTCAAATATAGTTTACATTTCCAGTTCAATTCTGAAGCAAAATATCAAAAGATCCCTACATATGGTTTATTTTGGCCACTTGGACTTGCATTCACTATAACTTGTTGAACACCTCACATTGTATTGCTTATCTCACTAGAGCCGTTATATTTTGCATTGCCTAACTTTATAATTATGAATTAAAATTTGTAATTGTACCTATTCACTCCCTCTAGGTCCATCCTAATCCTTTCAGAAGCCGCCTACCCTCACTACTCTCACTCGGGGCTGGCTCGCTAGAGATGGTCAATTCAGACGTTCCTCCGGAGCCAAGCTCCAGGCTGCTTCGAGGATCGTGTTATGCAAGCCCAGCCGCACACACAGATAACCAAACATGCCAAATTTAGTCCCTGCAACATGACTGGATGTTCTACGAGTAACCAAACACACCCTCAACGTACCTGTCGACATTGGCACCGAGATGTCGTCCTCATTCTACATGACATTGCCATGGTCATCGTGGACATCTCTACGTCGGAGTGTGGGGATGAGGCACCATTGTCACTGCAGCCACC
>NW_025282192.1:0-1189 GCF_018294505.1 Triticum aestivum
CCACGTTATCGATCTTTTCCCGCATGTTCCAAAGTTGCGATGACCTCTGATGAGAGGTGGCCTAATCATGTGGTGACATGAAGGGCAGCAAGGTGGTACTGTTGTAGCATGCCAGCCTTGTGTCATCCGACTTTTCCGACGTTAACATGGTTGGAGCCGTGTTATCGTCCCTTCCCCTTTCCGTGCTACCACATGTCTCATTGCCAGGATACGGTTTAGTAAGTTGGTAACCTCTTTCCGTGTACACACCAAACAGAGAGGCCGGGATGATGGTACCTTGGCCCAGGATTAAAGCCAGTCATTCGGTCAGGGGGCATGGGTGTTTCCGGTTGGGACCGAGAGGGGGGGCACCCCCTTATAGCGCGCGTATAGAAATTTGATCCCATGCTACGCGAGGTTGTAGCCTCCCCGACTCAAGGTTTTTCTTGAATGTTGCCGAGCGTGATCCCTGGCTTCGGATGGTTGAATTGGGTGTGTACTGGTTAGACGTGTTCCTTCCAGAACACCGTAGACGGAACTAGTCCCCGTGACTACTGAAATCCGTTGGCTGTGGTTAAGTACAAACTCTGCAGAGTCAATTCTTTCCAAATCATCGTATCCATGATCAGTAGTGTATACATTATATCCATATCTATCCATGTGAAAAACTTGTCCCCGGTGAACAAGCTCAAGTGGTAAAATCTCAGGTTTTATTGTTATTCCAGTGGATGGACAAGCTTTATTTTGTGTCTCATGCTTGTGATAATTTATGTCTCCGAGCTGTTGTAATAATGAAATGTGATATAAGCCCTTTAGGTGACGTCGCGCAGACGTCCGACTGTGGCGTGTACTCGTTTATCACTTTCGATATAAGCCCTTTATGTGATGTCGCTCAGACGTCCGACTGCGGCATGCACTGCCTTTACTTTCTGTTATAAGCCCTTTATGTGGTGTCGCCCCGACGCCCGACTGTGGCATTATCATTCCGCATTTTCCGCTCGAGGAGTCTTTCAGACACTCGTTTGGCACCTGTATTATGATTCCGCATTTTCCGCTCGAGGAGTCTTTCAGACACTCGTTTGGCACCTGCATTATCATTCCGCATTTTCCGCTCGAGGAGTCTTTCAGACACTCGTTTGGCACCTGTATTATTATTTCGCATTTTCCGCTCGAGGAGTCTTTCAGACACTCGTTTGGCACCTGTATTATT
>NW_025282193.1:0-1189 GCF_018294505.1 Triticum aestivum
ATTTATATATAGGAAGTCCTGTTTCGGCCATCGGGACAAGTTTCGGGGTCATCGGTATTGTACCGGGACCACCGGAAGGGTCCCGGGGGCCCACCGGGTGGGGCCACCTGCCCCGGGGGGCCACATGGGCTGTAGGGGGTGCGCCTTGGCCTACATGGGCCAAGGGCACCAGCCCCAAGAGGCCCATGCGCAAGGAAACTTGGAGAGGGAAGAGTCCTTAAAGGGGAAGGCACCTCCGAGGTGCCTTGGGGAGGATGGACTCCTCCCCATCCTTAGCCGCACCCCTTCCTTGGAGGAGGGGGCAAGGCTGCGCCCTCCCCCTCTCCCTTGGCCCTATATATAGTGGGGAAAAGGAGGAGCAATCATACCTAAGGCCTTTGGTTGCCTCCCTCTCCCTCCCGTGACACATCTCCTCTCCCGTAGGTGCTCGGCGAAGCCCTGCAGGATTGCCACGCTCCTCCATCACCACCACGCCGTTGTGCTGCTGCTGGATGGAGTCTTCCTCAACCTCTCCCTCTCTCCTTGCTGGATCAAGGCATGGGAGACATCGTCGAGCTGTACGTGTGTTGAACGCGGAGGTGCCGTTCGTTCGGCACTAGGATCATCGGTGATCTGAATCACGACGAGTATGACTCCATCAACCCCGTTCACTTGAACGCTTCCGCTTAGCGATCTACAAGGGTATGTAGATGCAAACTCACTCTCCTTTCTACTCATTGCTGGTCTCTCCATAGATAGATCTTGGTGTTACGTAGGAAAATTTTTGAATTTCTGCTACGTTCCCCAACAGTGGCATCATGAGCTAGGTCTATTGCGTAGATTCTTTGCACGAGTAGAACACAAAGTAGTTGTGGGCGTCGATATTGTTCAATATGCTTGCCGTTACTAGTCTTATCTTGATTCGGCGGCATCGTGGGATGAAGCGGCCCGGACCAACCTTACACGTACGCTTACGTGAGACCGGTTCCACCGACAAACATGCACTAGTTGCATAAGGTGGCTGGCGGGTGTCTGTCTCTCCCACTTTAGTCGGATCGGATTCGATGAAAAGGGTCCTTATGAAGGGTAAATAGCAATTGGCATATCACGTTGTGGTTCATGCGTAGGTAAGAAACGTTCTTGCTAGAAACCCATAGCAGCCACGTAAAACATGCAACAACAATTAGAGGACGTCTAACTTGTTTTTGCA
>NW_025282194.1:0-1189 GCF_018294505.1 Triticum aestivum
ACATTCTATGTGGATGAAATGATGATACCATGCCAACTTTCAACCTTTTCAGAGTTCATTTGAAATGCTTTTAAATTTTATAGTCTTATAGCTCAAAGTAATTAGTAAATGCATGAAAAATAACAAATGAAGTCAGAAAGGATTGAAAAATGATGATGTGATTTTGAATGGTGCATTTTGAACACACAAGAAGTCAGGAGTTCAAATAAGTTTTAAAAAATGAAATCCCTTTGTAACAGACGAGTTTCCGTATGAAATCCTGATACTTTGAAAGAGATTGTCCGTTTTGTACACGAAGTGCATCCAGTTTTTTCCGTAACCCTCTCAACTATCTTGCACATGCTATGTGGATGAAAAGATGATACCATGCCAACTTTCAACCTTTTCAGAGTTCATTTGAAATGCTTTTCAATTTTATGGTCTTATAGCTCAAAATAACTAGTAATGCATAAAAAATAACTAATGAAGTCAGAAAGGATTGAAAATTGATGATGTGGCTTTGAATGTTGAATTTTGAACACACAAAAAGTCAGGAGTTCAAATAGGATTTAAAAAATGTACTCCCTTTGTAACAGACGAGTTTCCGTATGAAATCCTGATACTTTGAAAGAGATCGTCCGTTTTGTACACAAAGTGCATCCAATTTTTGCCGTAACCGTGTCAACTTTCTTGCATATGCTATGTGGATGAACTGATGATACCATGGCAACTTTCAACCTTTTCCGAGTTCATTTGGAATGCTTTCCAATTTTAGGGTCTTATAGCTCAAGATAATTAGTAAATGCATGAAAAATAACAAATGAAGTCAGAAAGGATTGAAAAATGATGGTGTGGCATTGAATGGTGCATTTTGAACACACAAAAAGTCAATAGTTCAAATAAGTTTTTAAAAATGAAATCCCTTTGTAAGAGACGAGTTTCCGTATGAAACCCTGATACTTCGAAAGTGATTGTCCGTTTTGTACACGAAGTGCATCCAGTTTTTGCCGTAACCCTCTCAACTTTCCTGCACATGCTATGTGGATGAAATGATGATACCATGCCAACTTTCAACCTTTTCAGAGTTCATTTGAAATGCTTTTCAATTTTATGGTCTTATAGCTCAAAATAACTAGTAAATGCTTGAAAAATAACAAATGAAGTCAGAAAGGATTAAAAAATGATGATGTGGCTTTGAATGTTGAATTTT
>NW_025282195.1:0-1189 GCF_018294505.1 Triticum aestivum
CCCGTGCCCGAGCCCGCCCTCTCTGCCCCTACCTCCGTCACCGAGCACCTCGCCGCCACCGTCTCTCCCCTCTCTGTAAGTCCCCCACCCCTCCCCCCGACTCCTCTCTCTCTACATTTTAGAGAAAAAATTAGTAGAGCAAAAGTTTGTTTATAGCAAAAAAATTAGTTTAGAGCAAAGGATGTTAAGTAGTAGATGTTAGAGCAGAAATTAGTTTAGAGCTAAAAATTTGGTTTACAACAAAAGTTAGTTAGGGCAGTAGGGTTTAATTAGGGTAGATGCTGCTTGTATAGTATATAGTGATACTAGTAGATGTTAATTAGGTTAGGGCAATAGTGGTACTAGTAGATGTTAATTAGATGTTTTTCAGTTAGGGCACTAGAGTTTTGCTTGGTTAATTAGGTTAGTAGTGCTGCTAGTAGTAGTGGTACAGTAGGTTAATTAGGTGATGTTAAATGAATAACCTAAATGAATGAAATTAGTAGTTAACTGATTTTTTTCCTTTCATCATTATAGAGCACTAAAGTTAACTGAATTTTGTTCTATTAGTAGTTAAATGAATTTTCTTCTACACTTTGTTTTTGAATTAGCCTGTGAAATTTGGACATGTGGTTGCTCGTGTATATTTGGACATGTGTTGCGGTGTCGAAGAGGGATATTTGAACACTGTTTCCAGGGAATGATGGTGAGTGGCCTATGTTTTGCCGGAATGTTGATTCATTTCTGTTCCGGCAAATTTCAGGTTCTCGATTTGTCCACTTTTTAGCAAAGGTCATGCCGAAATTTTCCATGAATTTCGGCATGACTTGTGCTACAAACTAGGACATATCGAGTGCCCGGGATTTGCCGCACCAGGAAGGAGTCAACATTCCTGCAAAACAATAGGCCTTTTTATGTCATTATTCATTTTATTAGGTCTAGAATTAATTGACTAGATTTAATCATAGGAAACATGGCTAGCAACGATGAAGGACATGGTTCTGGTGATTGCGACGACGTCTACCGGGCGGCAGACGAATTTTTTAGCCTTACTGACGATCAACCGATGTTGTTGCTGGGCCCACTGGTGGCATCGAGGACTGAGACCGACACGCAGACCAGTGCTGAGACTGAGACCGGCGCTGAGACTTAGACCGGCATCAAGACCGGCGCTGAGACTGAGACCGGTGCTGCCTCGGGGAGCGGAGCC
>NW_025282196.1:0-1189 GCF_018294505.1 Triticum aestivum
GGTCCGGAACCTGAGGCTCATCCTCATAGTAGCCAAGAAAGATTATGTCTTAGAAGCACCGCTAGGTGAAGCACCAATCCCAGAGAACCAAGACGTTATGAACGCTTGGCAGCAGCGTGCTGATGATTACTTCCTCGTTCAGAGCGGCATGCTTTACAGCTTAGAACCGGGTCTCCAAAAGCGTTTTGAGAAACATGGAGCATATGAGATGTTCGAGGAGCTGAAACTGGTTTTTCAAGCTCATGCCCGGGTCGAGAGATATGAAGTCTCCGACAAGTTCTTCAGCTGTAAAATGGAGGAGAACAGTTCTGTTAGTGAGCACATACTCAGAATGTCTGGGTTGCACAACCGCTTGTCTCAGCTGGGAGTTAATCTCCCGGATGACGCGGTCATTGACAGAATCCTCCAGTCGCTTCCACCAAGCTACAAGAGCTTTGTGATGAACTACAATATGCAGGGGATGGAAAAGACCATTCCCGAGGTATATTCAATGCTGAAATCAGCTGAGGGGGAGATCAGAAAAGAACATCAAGTGTTGATGGTGAATAAAACCACTAAGTTCAAGAAGGGAAAGGGTAAGAAGAACTTCAAGAAGTACGGCAAGGGAGTTGCCGCGCCCGGTAAACCAGTTACCGGGAAGAAGTCAAAGAATGGACCCAAGCCCGAGACTGAGTGCTTTTATTGCAAGGGAAGTGGTCACTGGAAGCGGAATTGCCCCAAATACTTAGCGGACAAGAAGAAGGCCGGCAACACCCAAGGTATATGTGATATACAAGTAATTGATGTGTACCTTACCAGTACTCGTAGTAGCTCCTGGGTATTTGATACCGGTGCGGTTGCTCATATTTGTAACTCAAAACAGGAACTACGGAATAAACGGAGACTGGCGAAGGACGAGGTGACGATGCGCGTCGGGAATGGTTCCAAGGTCGATGTGATCGCCGTCGGCACGCTACCTCTGCATCTACCCACGGGATTAGTTTTAAACCTCAATAATTGTTATTTAGTGCCAGCTTTGAGCATGAACATTGTATCTGGATCTCGTTTAATTCGAGATGGCTACTCATTTAAATCCGAGAATAATGGTTGTTCTATTTATTTGAGAGATATGTTTTATGGTCATGCCCCGCTGGTCAATGGTTTATTTTTGATGAATCTCGAACGTGATGTTACACATGTTCATAGTGTG
>NW_025282197.1:0-1189 GCF_018294505.1 Triticum aestivum
AAAATAGGCAAACGTGAGTACAAATGTACCCAGCAAGACTTACATCAGAACTAACTACATATGCATCATTATCAACAAAGGGGTGGTGGGGTTTAACTGCAGCAAGCCAGCTTTGACTCGGTGGCTATCCTGAACTACGACTGCAAGTAACTCTTTTGAGGTGGCGCACACGAGTCCACATATTCACCATATCAATACACCACTATGGATCCGCTCCCGTCTCCCTACGAGAACGTCATCCATAGCACTCACGCTTATCTTGCGTATTTTAGAGTATCCACTTTCACTTGTCTATGAACTGATATAAGCAACCCAGAAGTCCTTTTCCGCGGACACGGCTATTCGAATAGATGATATTAACCCTGCAGGGGTGTACTTCTTCATACATGTTTCCACCACTTAGCGTCTGCACACGACATGTGCTCGGCAGACTTCAAGCGAAAGCCGACGTGGGTGTAGACCACGACCTACCTAAACACTCAAGTCTCTAGTCCAGGTTTATCGCCTATTCGGGTTCCATCCATGAGGAGATCCGGCCGGAGTTTCGCTCACAGCCCCAAACGATGTGAACAGGGTTCCGTGACACCAAACGGGCGCCCGGTCTACCTGGCCACGTGCCTACCGCATCACAGCCCACCCCTACGGTCAGCGCTGTCCACGGCCTCCAGCATACTACAAACACCATAAACTACTTGCAACTCCTGGACAGAGGACTAGGGTGAATAAGAAGTCGAGCGGGGTCATATTTCAGGGCCCAATGTATGGTAGTAACTGAATCATGGATCACAAACACAGAACTCAGTTCCTGAGGACGGCTACAATGAGACAACCCACCATGTACTCCTACATGGCCTCTCACCGCTACCTTTACCAAATCGTGTTCACACACTTAGCTCACACACAGTAGGACATGTTCACACGCCTCTGATTCATCCCCGATGAATCAGACCTGACTCAACTCTAAGCAGTAGCGGGCATGACAAACAAACATGAATGAGTAGGCACAACAGGGCTCAAACAACTCCTACTCATGCTAGTGGGTTTCATCTAATTACTGTGGAATGACAGGTCATGCAGAGGATAAAGGGGTTCAACTACCGCAGCATGTAACAGTTGAATCGGTGTTGTCCTAATGCAGTAAAAGAGAGCAGGAGCGAGAGAGTGGGATTGTATCGAAATGAACAAGGGG
>NW_025282198.1:0-1189 GCF_018294505.1 Triticum aestivum
GAATTGACCTGTGGATATTCCTCGTCACTATCCTCCTTGTCCTCAACCTTGTCCGACTCTTTTTCTTTGTCCTTGGGCTGCTTCCCTTGGAACTGCTGTATCAGGAGTCGACATTGTTGAGTGGTATGCTTCGGGTAAATGAAATTACCCTCTTCGTCTTTCTTGGTGTGGATGTGACATGGTAAATCCATCACGTCATTTCCTTCTTTATCTTTTACTTTCTTGGGGTTCCAAGGCCCCTTGGGTTTCCTTTGAACTTTCCTTGATTCAGGGCCAAGGCTTCTCCAGGAGCGGCTGGCTCGGCTTTACGCTTTTGCTTCCGACTGGAATTTCCGCCTCTGGTGTCCTGGGCGACTGACTTGTGCTTTCCGCCTCTTCCTCACCATTGGCATATTTGGTGGCTATTTCCATCATTCGACTCAGAGACATGTCTCCGGTTCGACCGATTTTCAGGCTTAGCTAATGAGACTACACCAGGATGGGAAGAAGTTTCCAATAATTTATCGAGAAGAATAATCTTATTTGTGACAAACTACACCAAAAGCCCATTTAAATGTGGTTGATTTAAGGAGAACCATGCGAAACACCTAAGATAAGTGAATCCATCTTTGAACATAGGCTTGAGCCATCGCCTAATAGAAGGATGATGTCAGTAGTCCGACGCCTGCCAGAAACATCACCACACTGATGGCCGATGAGGCCATCACAGCCCTCTGACAACTTCCAATGCGGGACATGGAACTGAGCTCTGCCTAGCTCGAATGGCTCTGCCCAACGAAGCAATGGTGTGCATACACGGGGAACAATGGGAGGAGACTTGCAGTCAAGCACATACGAACGATCCATTCATTTGCAATGAAAGGATTCACGTTAACACTATAGATGAGTAATAATCGTAATATAGATACATGCATGTTTGAATGTGTTTGTTCCAAAGGTGTGCACATGTTTTTTTTCCAGAGAATTGGAGGAAAAAGGTTTGTCTCATCTTATTAATCAAGTAGATTGTATGAAAATTATGGACTAGCCATCATACCGGCCATGAATCTTTAGCCTACTCTGGCGGTACTAGAGCACTCTGACATTTTGCACCGGCCAATCCCCAAAGCGCGTCCCCGTGTCTAATCTTACTCTAAATGATGTTAGTGAAAGATGTGTTAGAAGGGAGAGACGGATTAGTGGAATAGTT
>NW_025282199.1:0-1189 GCF_018294505.1 Triticum aestivum
TCCAAAGATCTGCTATAAATCAATATGTCATCAAAGTAAACTACCACAAATCGTCCAATGAAAGCACGTAAAACTTCGTTCATTAATCTCATGAAAGTACTAGGTGCATTAGTTAACCCAAAAGGCATGACTAACCACTCATATAATCCAAACTTAGTTTTAAATGCTGTTTTCCATTCATCTCCCAATTTCGTACGAATTTGATGGTATCCACTATGCAAATCAACTTTGGAGAATATTGTAGAGCCACTCAATTCATCAAGCATATCATCTAGCCTAGGAATAGGATGACGATAACGAATAGTAATATTATTGATGCCTCTACAATCAACACACATACGTGATGTACCATCCTTTTTCGGCACTAGAATAATAGGAACAGCACAAGGACTAAGGGATTCAAGTATATAACCTTTGTCGAGAAGCTCTTGTACTTGACACATAATCTCCTTCGTCTCCTCTGGATTGGTACGGTATGGTGCACGGTTTGGCAGTGAAGCACCGGGAATTAAGTCAATCTGATGCTCAATCCCTCGAATAGGCGGTAATCCCGGTGGCACGTCTTGTGGAAAGACGTCAGCGAACTCCTGCAAAATGTTAGTGACAGCAGGAGGCAAAGAGGAAGGCACGTCCTCGAATGAAAATAATGCCTCTTTGCACACAAAAGCATAGCAAACAGACTTGCTGAAATCTAGCTCATCAATATCAGATTTGGTGGCAAATAAACATGCACTTTTCAATTTAATTTCAGAAGCAACACTAGATGGTTTATTATTAGGCTTCATTTGTTGCTCAAATTCTTTTGCCACAATCTGATTTTCACTCTTATTCTTCTCCTGTTTTGCTTTATTAGCTCTATTAATATCATCTTGCAAAATGGAATCAGGAGTTATAGGAAGCAAAGTAATATTTTTATCCTTATGAACAAGAGTATAGTGATTGTTTCTACCATGGTGTACAGAATTTTTATCAAATTGCCATGGTCTACCAAGTAATAAGGAACATGCTTGCATAGGTACCACATCACAATCAACATAATCAGCATATGTAGAGATACTAAAATGCACACGAACAGTACGTGTTACCTTAACCTTGCCGCTGTTGTTGAACCATTGGATGTAGTAAGGATGTGGATGTGGTCTTGTGGTGAGAGAAAGATTCTCCACCATCTCCATGCTAGCCAAGTTGT
>NW_025282200.1:0-1189 GCF_018294505.1 Triticum aestivum
TGACCGAGTGTTAGAATGCGAGATTCGCTAAACCATATACAAGGTAATGATTTGGGTGCGGGATGGATTGATCACCATACCGACTTACTCTTATTATTCGCTTTGCTATACGGGATGGTAAATCTGAGTGACTTACCTATAGTAGAGAGACGACGATCAAACCTTGCTTGAAGCTTAGAATGGTATAAGAATGTTTCCCTTGTACACGGCAGTTCTTGCCAACCGTAGGTTATACGGTGAGGTTCAACCCAGACCCATTTTCCTGCAGGAGAAACCGTAAATTGTTGACCACCATGAGATGTCGATAGTTGTTTAGTATTGGCGCCTGACCCGTCAGCTATGAAGACCCAGTCATGGAATAACCTTACCAAGATAAAAAGGACACAAGAATTGAGGAAAAGGTTATGCCGCTACCCAAGAGCAAGAGAAGGAATTTTTCCGAAAATTGAGAAGACCGACATTGTCAAGAATAAGGATGGAGTATATGAGCTTTTATGGAACCGTAACCATGTTTCTAAGGGTGGTAGCACCCCAGACCCCGGTGATGATCGATGGATTTTGAGAAGACCCAAAACCTAACCTATTTCTTTCTAACCTCTCCGAATCTCGAGGACGAGATTCATTTTAAGGGTGGTAGGTTTGTAACATCCCAAAATTCTAAATTTTGGAATGTTATAATAGACAGATAGATTGGATTGATTGTATGATTGATTGAGTGAAAGTGAGTGGAATTCGAAATCTTTTGAAAGTTAAATGAGAGGGAATAAAAGGACTTTCCCAAACTTTCATTTTGCTTTTATGATCTCCATGAATTCAAATTCTTTTCATCACAAAACCCTCGAGAGAAGATGACATGACTTCTTCCATTTATTTAAATGAAAGGGGGTGTTGAAAATAATTGAATTTCATCTGAGAATATTTCCAATCCTGAAACTTTATGCAACTCAATGATTTTCACGAGCGAAGATAAAATGACTTCTTCAAAACATATGAAATATGAGTTGGGAGTTTCAAAGGATCAAATTCAAGTCCTTTTGGAAATTATTTTAATTTGGAGTTATTTGGGTTTTATTCAAATTATTTTTCTCCAAAAATAAAATATAAAGAAATTAGGGTAACATGATTCCCTACAACAGAAAATTGGAGAGAAATAAATTTGAAATCATTTTGGTATTTTTAAAATGATTTT